>NC_089779.1:17947332-17997332 GCF_040412425.1 Macrobrachium rosenbergii
TACCTAGTTGTCTGAAGCGTCTGATACCACCTTCATTTTGTAACCCCGAGAGAGAGAGAGAGAGAGAGAGAGAGAGAGAGAGAGAGAGAGAGAGAGAGAGAGTCATTAATAACAAGCTAAGCGAAATACTTTCCTTGAGGTCACAATCCACATGACAAAAAAAAAATAAATGTTCTGATTGCTCGCCGTGACTCTTCTCTTAAAATAAATTGTTCAATTTACCTTCAGTGTTCGAACGAATCAAAATGGCTTTAATTCTAAACTATCTTCCCTCCCCCGCCCCCTTCCACCCCCAAGCCTTGATTTCCGCCTCCAAAATGAAAGTGATTGTCATTTATTCACCTTCATAATGAAAGCTTGGATTTTATTTTTATTTTTTTCAAAAGGTTGTTCACTTTTCAATATCGATGATGGTATCTTGTCTGGAAAGATAAAATCATATTGAAGCCATTACACCCAAATGATGGAAGTCCTTAAATGGAAAAATACTTTAAATATATAAATGACGAAACTAATTTGTAAAATTTCAACAAAACTGATTTGTAAAATTCCAACAAAACTGATTTGTAAAATTCCAACAAACTGAACTGTAAAATTCCAACAAAACTGATCTCTAAAAGCTCAACAAAACTAATCTGTAAAAATCCAACAAAACTGATTTGTAAAACCTCAACAAAACTGATTTGCAAAATTTACTTTCCCAGGCATCTTGTTTTTCTGCTAAGTATTTTTAAGTGACGAAGGAAAACCAAAATGCGATTCATCACGGCTTTAGCCTCTGGAAAAACACAACAACAAACATCAGTTCAGTGCAGTGCTTTTAATCAAGAAGACTTTTCTTAACTAGAGTTTAGTGACATCAGAAAGGAACTACGTAAACTTACTTTGGGAGACAGCATCAGTGATAACTGTATACACATTTGGCATCACAGCCAAACCCTCTATCAAATTATACGTGAAAGCAAAACACCACTTCTTGACGAAGCAAAGTCTGAGTCAGGCAACAATATGGGCACGTAAGTTCATTAAACTTACAAAAAAAAGTCTTAACAGCTGCGTGTAAATGCCCAAAAGAAACAAGGACTCAACAACACGCAAGGAAACTTATGAGTAAGCCCCACGCAAAGGGCAGAGAGTTGTTGCCTGGACAAAACCAGTAACAAACAACAAGCATTAATCTTTCAGAACAAAATAAAAAAAAAAACGCAAAAGTGCTTGATCATGCAGCTTCGCTTGAAGAGAGAGAGAAAAAAATACACACATACTACCCAGTTCTAAACCTGACACGTCGACGGTACCAAATGACGCAGATATCCTTTCGTCCCGAGATGTTATTTACAAGATGAAAAATAAAATTATGATCCCGGAGGATGTCACATGAACAGAGACGGACAAATTTCCACCGGCGACATTACCTCAGCGTGGAGGAATGCAGGAATATATCCGGTGTGTTGATTCGACTTCATATGGCTTGAATTGATAGCAGGACAGGAAATATGGGATGTGAGAACTGAAGCCTTTGTTTGATTCTTGTTTTTACCCAAAAGGGAGAATAAGGCGCCTAATGGAGAAAGGAGAATGCACAGTAGTCTTATAATTTATATATATATATATATATATATATATATATATATATATATATATATATATACTGTATATATATATATATATATATATATATATATATATATATATATATATATATATATATATATATATATATATATATATATATATATATATTTCAATATATATGACCCTATATATATATATATATATATATATATATATATATATATATATATATATATATATATATATATATATATATATATATATATATATATATATATATATATATATATATATATATATATATATATATATTTCAAGTGATATACACATGACCTCAATCCCAAATTGCAGGGAGCGGAAACTTTACGATAAATAAACATAAAAACCGCAAGAAGCGCTCATAAAGTTCACGAAATCATCAGGAGGCCCCAGAAAATGCATCAGAGGTCCCATAAAAATGGAATAACGAATGTGAAGAAGAAGAAGAAGAAGAAGAAGACGAAGAAGAAGAAGAAGAAGAAGAAGAAGAAGAAGAAATTGCAGGCATAAGAAAAAAAAACAATAACGAATGTAAAATATTATGAAACAAATAAAGTATGCGCCGAAGTTTCTTCGGCGCAATCGACTTTTCTGCACAGCCGCTACTGCGTATAATCAAGGCCACCGAAAATAGATCTATCTTTCGGTGGTCTTGGTACAATGCTGTATGAGCCGAGGCCCAAGAAACTTAAACCACGACCCGATGGTGGCCTATCGTTATATAGTTACCAGAACACGATTACGGCTAACTTCAATCTTAAATAAAATAAAAACTACCGAGGCTAGAGGGCTGCAATTTGCTATGTTTGATGACTGGAGGGTGGATGATCAACATACCAATTTACAGTCCTCTAGCCTCTGTAGTTTTTAAGATCTGAGGGCGGACAGAATAAAAGGCGGACGGACAGACAAAGCCGGCACAATAGTTTTCTCTTACAGAAAAGTAAAAATGGAGAATTTAGAAAATAAAAAAAAGTAAAAAAGAAGACATACCCATTACACAACAATAATGCATTTTGATGAAAACGCCGATTCAATACCGAACGCAAAATATTATATAAAAAATTAAGATAAATGAAAAGACGACAGAAAATGAAGTGGTAAGGCAAAAATATAAAAAATGGAGAATTTTGACACAAAAAAAAAGACTGAAAAGAAGACATACCCTTTCAGACAATAATAATGCGCAATGATGAGAATGGCGCCTAAAAAGGCAAGGGAATAAAAAAAATAGATAAGACACCGATAACGACTAGGAAAATGAAGAGTCTCGGAACCTTGGGAAGGGATGAAATCACCAATAAAGGCGGGGTGTGGGGAGGTGGGAGGGCCAGGACATGAATAAAAAAGAAAACAGAAGGAGAACGAGGAGGAAGAGAGGGAGAGAGAATGCGAAAGAATAATAAGAGGGGAAATGGACGAGAGAGAGAGAGAGAGAGAGAGAGAGAGAGAGAGAGAGAGAGAGAGAGAACCGGTATTGCACAACAGCAGGGGTCTGGATGAATAGGCAGAAATTGAGGAGGAGAAACACGAGAAACGAAAAGAGAAATGAACAAATGCTAACAAAAAAATTAATAAATCGTTAAAAGATGTGAAAGGAATAAGGGGGAGAGAGAAATGAACAAACGCAAATAAAAAAAATAGGTAATCGTTAAAAGACGTGAAAGGAATAAGGGAGGGAGAACGAGAATATGTAGGAATCTGGCCCGCCTTATCCTCTTCTCTTCTCCCACTCCCCCCCTTCTCCTAATTCCTCCCCACTCCACCCTAAACCCCCGCCCCCCCATTCTCTCGAGGTGACTCACAGGCCACTATCGTATGAGTCGACCAAAACAACAATGATGATACCCATATAATATCAATATCAATACTCATATAATATTTATTATCTTAATCCTCTTTGGGTAACTTCGAAATGAACCCATAGAATATCAACATCAATATTCATTTAATATTTATTATTCTATACCTCTTTGGGCAACTTCGAAATGAACCCATATAATATCAATATCAATATTCATATAATATTTATTATCTTAATCCTTTTTGGGTAACTCTGAAATGATATTGATGATGATGATGGTAAGTATCAATTATAATAAAAAAAATTATGCATGATTCTGAAATCACTATTCCAGACAGCACTAAGAATTTAGGAATGGAATGGAATACAGAGTTTAGGCCAAAGGCCAAGCGCTGAGACCTATGAGGTCATTCAGAGATGGAATGGAAATTGGCAGTAAAAGTTTGAAAGGTGTAACAGGAGAAAAACCTCGCAGTTGCGCTAACAAATAACTGTTACGAGAAGGTGGATAGTCAACACTGAACGGGCGTATACTAAAAATTGCTTAGCGTAATGCGCAACAGTTCGTAAACTGTTTATTAAAGACAGGTCGTAAATTGGTTATTTGGAAACATCATTCCATTGATCAACTCTGTATATCTTGCAAGTACTCGAGCGGTGAAGACTAATGGACAAACTCGCAAGGCGTTGCAAAATGTATAACCAGTTCTTCATTGCGTGTTTCCTGCAGGGAAGGTATGTGGTCTGCATCCAAATGTGAGTGCTTATCTTTATCTCCAAGTTTCGAAAGCGCTTTTTCAGCTCTGAATAATCTGTTACAGATTAGAAGGTCGTCGAGTTATGCAGTATTTTAACAAAATAGAAATACACTCACTTGTACGGATTTCAAAGACATTATGTAGTGTCGGTTCATGAAAAATACAGACACTACATAAAGCCTTCTAAATCCATATACAAGTTAGCGTATTACTATAAAACACATTAAATATAAAATCAAATGAAATAAAAAAAAAATATTAAGCAAATAAAGACAAGGAATCACAAACCAAAACAGAATTATTTTTGAAGCACCAGAAAGTGTAAAAATACCTTTCACCAGTTTGTAGGCTCAATATGATCTCAAAGAGCAGATAAAAAATAAGACAATCATCATAAAATGCCGAACTCCACGATGGAATAAGGTGTGTGTGTGTGTGTGTGTGTGTGTGTGTGTGTGTGTGTGTGCCACGCTCCTGAGGGGGGCTTAAAACAAGACGGGGCATAAAAGGCATATATATGCCCCAATCCTCTTGTGAGCCGTCCCTCATCCTTAGGAGTGCTTGCTTGCCCAAGTTCTTGTTTGGGCAATGAGTCGATTGCCTTAAAAGGGTCTCCCGACCAAATTTGAAGGAAGAGAAAGGCGCCCTCCGGCCTCCATCTATCCAGACAGACACAAAAACACACACACACACACACAGGTCCCCCTCAAGGGATGACTAATACACGAGATAGTCTAAATTACCAGACCTCGAAGCGAGGATGTCGCCAAGGCCTTTTCTTTTAGAATTATCAAGTATTACTGCATGCAAAGGAAGTTATTTGTTTCTATTTGCGTGCAAAAGCACGAATCCGCTGTTCGATTTATAAGCCACGGTAACTTCTAGTAACTAAATAAACCTATTTGAGCTTCTCTAGGGAAATAACAACGGTCAAAGACTTGTGGTAATTTATTCCCTGTTAAATATATAATAAAGAAATTAGAATGGCATGTTATTTCTCCATATGGAAACGTATTCTAAGTTTCCACACACACACAAAATCCCTATAAAAGTCATTCGCATTTTACAAAGATTTAATACCCCCACATTCTTAGAAATAAGAACTTTGAAAGCAGCTAATTACTACCCTAAGACAACTCTCCTTGTATTTTAATAATTTACTTACATTTTTATCTATTTATTCACTAATTCGTTAATTTATTTTTTTCTCTTCTAAAAACTGCTCTCTTTCTGTATTTCCTATTAGCCTTCTGTTACTTCTTTCTGATGAACACCATATTCTTTGGAAACTTGAATTTCAAGTCAATGGCCCCTGCGTTGGGCTTGTTCCATAAGAATAGGGTTCATCTCCTGAATAATAATACTGTGTGTGTGTGTGTGTGTGTGTGTGTGTGTGTATATATATATATATATATATATATATATATATATATATATATATATATATATATATATATATATATATATATATATATATATATATATATATATATAATCATACCTGTATATATACATATACTACACATACACACATACATACATAGACACTGTATATGTATATGATCTAAATTTTGTTGAGCCAAGCACTGGAAGAAAGCCGTAAGAGGAGGCTCGATCAAACATCCCCTTTTAAGGGGAGGGAAGGAAATGCCTCTTGGCATGGAACTCACATTTCCGAGAGAGAGAGAGAGAGAGAGAGAGAGAGAGAGAGAGAGAGAGAGAGAGAGAGAGAGAGATAAGACCTCTCAAGCAGATAACTCAGGATTGTGAAAGTTCACTTGTTAAATCCCACCGCCACCGTGGGCCACCACTTGACGACATATATAAAAGGAGTTAGAGAAATCCGGCAATAAATAGAACGGAGGCTAAAATAAAGCGGCCTCTCTCTCTCTCTCTCTCTCTCTGGTCGCTTGGAAAACAGATCATCGACTTTCACTTCGAGAGTCGCTCTTGCAAAACTGATCGAGTTACTTTTCGGGACTTAATAAAAAAAATAATAAAAAAAGTCTCGATTTTAAGTTCAAACAAGGGAAGGGAAAAATAAACAAAATCATTATAAGAGAGACGAAACTCTTTATATATATATATATATATATATATATATATATATATATATATATATATATATATATATATATACCAATACTTTTAGGCATAGTTTTTCTCTAAGACAATTGCTTTTAATGAAAAATAAAAAAAAATATATATATATATATATATATATATATATATATATATATATATATATATATACATATATACATGCATACATATAAATATACACACATACATACGTATAAACAAATAAATAAATAGCCTATAAGTATGACCTAACTTGCTATTATTAACAAAAATGACATACATTCATACAGAACAAGCAAACGACATTAACAACTAGCTAAGCAACCTTCCGATGAACGGAATGCATAGCCGAACTGATATAAAAATCTAATCTAATCTAATCTTAGTGGAGATTAGAAACGACAAGATTGTCACTCGGATGATTGGCCAATAAGCAACCCTATTTTCCTCGTAACGGAAATGCATGGCATACAGAGGTTAGTAACTCTATATCTTTAATGAAATTGACGAATGTTCTCCTCCAGAGGGTTTGTTAATGTCTGTTAATTAACTGACAGTATGCGTGTCAGCGCGCTCGCGTGCCCGGTAAGGGTGAATTTTTCTCTTTGGTAGAGTTAGCTAATTACGGTACGTAAAGGCTGTCTAGTAGTCTTGGTTGGTGACCTCTAATCACGAAAATAAGTTTCACGGCGAAAGGACATGAATCTACCGTCCATACTCAAAATGTATTAGATGATATAGAGTCTTCAAAAGGTATTAGAAGATATAAGATATAGAGTCTTCAAAAGGTATTATGAGGTATTAGAAGATAGAGTCTTCAAACGTTATTAGAAGATCCAGGGTCTTCAAAAGGTATTAGAAGGTATTAGAACACAGAGTCTTCAAAAGCCATTAGAAGACAGAAGATACAGAGTCTTCAAAAGGTATTCAAAGACAGTCTTCAAAAGGTATTCAAAGACTGTCTTCAAAAGGTATTAGAAGATAGACGATACACAGTCTTCAAAAGGTATTAAAAGATATATATAGTCTTCAAAATTTATGAGAAGATAGTCTTTAAAAGGTATTAGAAGACAGAGTCTTCCAAGGGTTTAAGAAGGTACCGTCTCCAAAAAGTATTAGAATATTTAGTCTTCAAAAGGTATTAGAAGATATAGAGCCTTCAAATTTTTTTAGATGATAGAGCCTTCAAAAGGTATTATTATATACAGTCTTCAAAGGGTATTAGAAGATAGAGCCTTCAAAAGGTTTCATTAGATACAGAGTCTTCAATGGGTATTAAAAGCTACAATCTTCAAAAGGTATTAGACGATAAAGTCTTCAAAAGGTATTAGAAGATATAAAGTCTTCAAAATGTATTAGAAGACATCGGAGTCTCCAAAAGATACCAAAAAAAAAAAAAAAAAAGTCTTCAAAAGGTATTAGAAAACAGAGTCTTCAGGAACTGAACCAAGGCACAGATGATCATCAAATTCCCAAAACAAAGAGGTACACATTTATCCCCATTCCACATATTAGTTCCGACATCAAACACTAACCCTCAGACCATACAGCGCCAGGCAATATACCCCGCCCGTATCATGTGTATATTCGGGGGGTTATCCTCAAATTAGAACGGAAAGCATTAAGGTAATTATGGTCAGTCCACCTCCGCCTGCCTGAAGCTTACAGTAGAGCTCTCCCATTCCTCATACACAAAGACCAATGAGTGCTCTACTCTACGTCATTGGGCCACGTTGCGATCAGATTTGGGAATCACAAGTACCGAGAAATGAAAAGAGAGAGAAAGAGAGGGTGATTTGAAATGTTATTACCAGTCAAATCAACCTGAGAAAATTTCTAACCAGTCTCACCTCTGTTCTGGACAGGGAAAGCACATCAGAACCGCTTCATGGGTATGTTCTACTTTAATATTTATGGCGACTGTAACAATCCCATGAGAAACGAGGACAGGACAACAATAACAGCACCCCCTCTCCCCCTCTCTCTCCCGTCTAGACGGCCGTCATCGACCCAAACTACTGTTATTGCGTGCAGGGCTACCCGAGTGCCACTAAGGGGAGATTTCCCTCTGTACACTGGCGCGGCGTACCGACAATATGGGCTATATCTGGGTTTTATTTCCCTTTGGTTACACAAAACAAATATGTTTACAAATAGGTGAGTGGGGGAAATTGTCGGAAGCAAAACAAACATAGAATCTAGCAACTGTGGTACTGAGCGGTTTGTTCCGAGGGGGGGGGGGTCATTCATGTTAACATTGCAGGGTAATATGGAAACGAACGTAGGCAAATTCAGTATTGTTGCGAAGGTATGGATATTGGATTACCTTATACCAAAAATAAGGCATAAGCCAATTTACCTGGGTAAAAAAAAAAAAAAAAAAAAAAAAGCGCCGAAGAAACTTCGGCGCAATCGAGTTTTCTATACAACCGCTACGGCGTATAGTCAAGGCCACCGAAAATAAATCTAACTTTCGGTGGTCTCGGTATAACTCTGAATGAGCAGCGTCTCATGAAACTTTAAAAACGGGTGGCCTATCTTATATAGTTGCCAGAAGCACAATTATGGCTAACTTTAACCTTAAATAAATTAAAAACTAGTGGGGCTAGAGGGCTGCAATTTGGTATGCTTGATGATTGGAGGGTAGATGATCAACATATCACTTTGCATCCCTCTAGCCTCAGTAGTTTTTAAGATCTGAGGGCGGACAGAAAAAAGTGCGGACGGACGGACAAAGCCGGCACAACAGTTTTCTTTTACAGAAAAAAAAAACAACAGGTACACAAACAAAACTCTTTAACAGAAACAACCTACAACGTCAACGTAAAACCCTATTCTGCTTCATTCCTCTTTTCCTGTTTCTATTTTGCTGTACTACTCGTAGGCCCACCGAAACTTTTCACCTGATAGGCATCTGTGACGAACATCCGCCACTCCCCTTCATTTGATAATGACTGTCTGTTTGAGGGGGGGGGGGGAGGGAGGTTAAAAGCCTTTTTGAAAAAGTCCAAACAATGAGAACTCTTCACGGCGCTAAAGACTGATCACGATGATACATGGCATGGAATCTAGCCCACCTCCTCTCTCGATTTCTCTAAATATCTTTTTTTCTTTTCTTTTTATCCAAGTCGGCAACAATGCTACCCAAGTTTGAATCAGTTAAATTTACGTACTCGGGGTTCCACAATCGGCCAACCTTGACCAGACCTCCTACGAGGTTCTGGAGTAAGAAGGGAATTCAATTAAGAAACTTATATTCTATCCTGCAAAGCCTTCATCATTTAAGGGCCAATATTGTCCTTTCTTGTACAATACAACTTCCATTCAACTGCATATTCAATAAATGCCCTAACTCGCATACATAACAAAAAAAATTATCATTGCAACAACATCATAAAATAAAAAAATATATGGGAAAACAAAAACAAGAAAGTTAATTAATGAATGGCAGACCAGAACAGGCGATTGACCAAAGTAATCCCAGCATTTGATCTGGCCCCAATTCTCACGGCAGGATTCCGATGGAGCAACTAGGTGCAAAAACTTAAAAAGTAACTGATTAGGGTAGAAAGCGGTCATGTGATAATTTACATAAAGACAGACATATATGTATATATGTATGTATGTATGTGTATATATATATATATATATATATATATATATATATATATATATATATATATATATATATATATATATATATACATATACTGTATACACACATAAAACACACACACACACACACACACACACATATATATATATATATATATATATATATATATATATATATATATATATATATATAAACACAAACACCAAACAGAAATATCCGAAGTAAACCTTTTGCTTATTCACTACCCGTCCACATATCTCTACAATAGTCACCACCCTCGACCTCCCTTTTCGTATCGTATATCAAATTTCCAGTGAACCCCCCACAGGCGCCCCCGGCTCCAGATCACCATCCCCAACCAGACCTTAACAAGCACACTCGTCACGCATACGCCTACTAGCCAAACTCATTAGGCCTTATACGGGGGGCCAAGCAATATACCATTCCCCTCTTATCACTTGCGGAAACTGGATTAAGGTAGAGTCCTATACTCTTATTGGATCCTGGGTCGAGTCGACCTCTGAAGCAGTACAGAGACGTCGAGCAGGTCGAGTAGTGTGGTCGGGTCGCTTCTCGTGAAAGTGGGTCGATAACACCGTTTAGGAAATTAATGGTTAAATGGTATTTTCGTTTTGAAGATTTTTGACGCGTGTCGTATAATCTGCCAAAAATAATTATTATGCTCAAGAAATCAGTGTTGTCAGAAACAGCAATTAGACATTTTCTATATATGATCTGACAAGTTCAAAGACAACAAAAATAAAGTTGCCAATAAAATTATACTAAAATACATTTTCCTTATAGAACACAGTAATGGGATATTTCCTTAATATAATATGCCCAATTCAACGACCAAAAAGTTGCCAAAATATTTATATTAAAATCATCAACATTACTGAAAACAGTAATTGCATATTTTCTGCATATGATCTCAGCAATTCATATTCCCACCCCCCCAAAAAAAATAAAAGCTACCACATCTTTTACTATAATCTAGTGAAATCACACTAAAACTCCTGTCTATTAACAAAAACAGTAATTAGATACTTTCTGTATATAATCTAACCAACTCATATCACCAGCAAAAAATAAAGTTTACAAAAAAAGCAACTATAATATAAAATCAGTCAATTAACAAAAACAGTAATTAGATATTTTCTGCATATAACGTAACCAACTCATATCACCGGCAAAAAGTTCACAAAAAACTATAATATAAAATCAGTCAATTAACAAAAACAGTAATTAGATATTTTCTGTAAATAACCTAACCAACTCATATCACCAGCAAAAAATAGTTTACAAAAAAACTATAATATAAAATCAATCAATCAACAAAAACAGTAATTACATTTTCTGACATAACCTAACCAATTCATATCACCAGCTAAAAATAAAGTTTACATAAAAACTATAATATAAAATCAGTGCATATTTTCTGTATATAACCTAACCAACTCATGTCACCAGCAAAAAATAAACCTTACAAAAAAAAACTAATATAAAATCAATCAATTAACAAAAACAGTAATTACATATTTTCTGTATATAACCTAACCAACTCATATCACCAGCAAAAAATAAAGCTGGCAAAAAAATTAGACAAAAATATATATATATATATATAAAACCTGTTTATCATCATCATCCAAAACAGTAAACAAATTTATTCTCAATATAAATTTAACAACACATCATTACCTGTCAAAAAAAAAACGACGATAGGCGTATAAGAAATTAAAAGAAGACGGAATAGAAGGTCCCTTTTTTTGTTTTATTTTTTTACCTAATTCGCATTTAGGCTATCTAAGAAGAACCCTTTAGGAGAGACAGAGAGAGGTCGTAAAACTTTTCTCTTACTGATCTCCGCCCACGTGGAGCTTGTACGTTAAGAGGGATGCATTAGGTTCAAGACAAATACGGGGGGCGGGTCTGGGCTTACTCTACTGAGAGAGAGAGAGAGAGAGAGAGAGAGAGAGAGAGAGAGAGAGAGCTTACTATACTAGAGTAAGAGCGAGCTTACTCTGCTTGGAAGAGAGAGAGAGCGTACTCTACTTTAGAGAGAGAGAGAGAGAGAGAGAGAGAGAGAGAGAGCGTACTACTTTAGAGAGAGAGAGAGAGAGAGAGAGAGAGAGAGAGAGAGAGAGAGAGAGAGTGAAGACATCGCCTACTCCACCTCCAGCTTCTGGTCCCAGACGCTGTCAAAGAGAGAGATTTTGTTTTATAGCTGAATCTACTACCGCCCCTATAACTGTTAATATTATGGCCACATAAATTTACGCTGTACACAGACAGAACCAATTAATGGAGACCTGACGGGGGAGCCCACTTTCATTTTAAGAAAGCCCACTAAATCTAGGGAATAAGAAAAAATATGGAGAGCTGCTTTTTGACTATTTTTGTTTACGTTATAAAAGATGTCGGTTTCGTTATAAATATAAATAACACACCTAATACGAGAACGGCATTATTATTATTATTATTATTATTATTATTATTATTATTATTATTATTATTATTATTCAGATGAAACCTATTCACATGGAACAAGCCCACCACAGGGGCCACTGACTTGAAATTCAAGCTTGCAAAGAATATTATTATTACTATTATTATTATTCAGAAGATGAACCCTATTCATATGGAAGAAGACCACAGCAGCTTCCCAAGAATATGGTGTTCATTAGAAAGAAGCAACAGAAGGTAATGGGAAATACAGAAGAGATCACTTATTAAAGAGAAAAAACCAATTAACAAATAAAGAAATAAATAAGAAAATATAAGTAAATTACTAAAACACAAGAACTGCATCAGGCTGGTAATGCATTATTGCACCTTCGCTTGAACTTCCGGAGCTCCGATTGCCCATCCTCAGGGAGGCTGTTCCAAAGTCCAACGTCGCGAGGAACGAAGTCAACTTGTACACTACACGTTTCACGTCAGGCTAAAATTCAAACAAGTATGCTCGTTTAACAGTAAAGTCACCAAATTACGTCCATACACAAAAACACACACACACGAGTATGGCGCGAAGATAAAATCAGTCCCCGACTCTTTTTTAACTCAAATTACCAAGAGAAAAACGCTGTTACTACCGAACGCGAACCGGTAAATTGAAATACTTCCTACTAAGTAAACTACGTATGGACGGGAGCCCAACTTAAAAAAGGCATTGGATCGACATTACAAGATTAATCCTTTTACGATGGCTCACATCACGTTTTCTATGCTGCGCAAACTGTTCCCCTTTTTAGGGCAGACGACAATATTCCTATAACAATGAACATGTCACGACCACTGCGATTGAGGACGACTTATAGGGGTTCTTAGGAGCTGCCAGGCCTTTCATGTAAGTCGTTCCTTCCTCTTTGTGCAAAGGGCTCGAGAGACGCGTTTAGGGCGTTACCTGACAGCGTCCAAAGTAGTTTTCCGATGAAATGGTCAGGAAATTGTCGGGGCATAAAAGTCTTAATATTCACGTAATGTTGCACGGGACCAGAATAAGCTTAGAAAAGAAATTGCGTTCCCTTTAAGTCCCACCGAAGCGGAAGTGAAGTTAGAATTAAAATGACAACTGTGGAATATCTAATGACGCCTTCTGAGTTGAAACATGTTTCAGAGAACTTACAAAATTATCCTCAAATGTCTAAAGTTTATATAATTACTAAACAAACACCCCGAAAAAATTAATAAAACTGACACATAAAATACAAATTGAAACTAAACAAAATAAAAAAAACTGACCCATAAAATAGGCATATATAAATCCCATGATACAACAAATGGAAACAAATATGACACTTCTTGATGGAAAGGAAATTGTTACAATATGAGAATACAAAATAAAATTCAAGATGGCAAAACCTAGTAACTGACAAGTGAAAAAAAACATTCGACAAAACACGACAGAGAGAGAGAGAGAGAGAGAGAGAGAGAGAGAGAGAGAGAGAGAATATTATCTAGAACCCTTTTCCCAGAATTGCTTGTCTTACTGTATAATCTATGCTATCAGAGAGAGAAATATCATATAGACCCCGTTTTCTCAGAAATATTTGTCTAATTTTCTTACAATCTAGCAAGAGAGAGAGAGAGAGAGAGAGAGAGAGAGAGAGAGAGAGAGAGAGAGAGAGAGAGAGAGAGAGAGAGAGAGAGAGAGAGAGAGCTCTCGTTTCATTACGCAGAAAAACCTTAGTGGACCTTATGTTCTGGGTGAGTGAAATAAAAGCGAAGAGAGACACCCAGAAACAAAAGGACCCATTTCTTCGAAAGCCGAAAAGGGGGAGAGAGAGAGAGAGAGAGAGAGAGAGAGAGAGAGAGAGAGAGAGAGAGAGAGAGAGAGAGAGAGGGGCAGCGGATGAGGGGAACGAGAAAAAGGTAATGGAAAAGCCATAAAGGGGGATGCGAGAGAGAACAACAACAGCCAAAGCACTCCAGAATGAACTGAGAAGGGGAGAGGGAAGAACCACATATTCAAAGCAATGAAATATATATATATATATATATATATATATATATATATATATATATATATATATATATCATAATAAATAACTAAAATACTAATTAGGAACTGAATGGACTTTCAAACGAACTAAGAAGGGAGGAAGCGGGATCACAATGAAAAATATCAAAGACTCAAAAGAAATATAAAACAAGTGACTTTATGTCAAGGCGAGATTAATATAAAAATATCTAGATTTTACGTCTAGGCGAGATTAATAAAAAAAATCTATTTTTAAGTCAAAGAGAGATTAATAAAATAAATTCTAGATTTTATGTCAAGGCGAGATTAATAAAAAAAATCTAGATTTTATGTCAAGCCGAGACTAATATGAAAAAAATCTAGAAGTCTCAAAGTGATTTAAAACAAGTCAGTAAAGAAAGTCACAACACTTTAAGCTAGAATAGGCATAAAATGTGCATTGCTCAAATAGTTACACCTCACAGCCTCTCTAACACTTCCGTGAATTACCTGAAGCCTCTCCTCCGTGACCCGCCGGCAAGAAAGGCCCCGTCACAGTCACAAAGGAGTCTAGTTCTTACGGAAGAGGAGGAGGAGGAGGAGGAGGAGGAGGAGGAGGAGGAGGAGGAGGAGGAGGAGGAGGAGGAGGAGGAGGAGGAGGAGGAGGAGGAGGAGGAGGAGGAGGAAAGGTTGTAAAAGTCACTCTCTTTCCGGCTCGTAAATCGTGGCGAAGCTTACCACACTTAAAAAAAAGAAAGAAAAAAACATTAAAAAAAAATTCTATTCTCACCACCGGCATCGAAGACGAATTTTTTTTCTCTAGAGTTTTTCTCCGTAGTTTTTTTTTTATTCCTTGGACGAGTTTAATTACGTGATATGCCAACGCCAATCTTGTGTGAAATCTACTCTGAGAGAGAGAGAGAGAGAGAGAGAGAGAGAGAGAGAGAGAGAGAGAGAGAGAGAGAGAGAGAGAGAGAGAGAACGCCACTCTTGTGCGAAATCCACTGTGAGAGAGAGAGAGAGAGAACGCCACTCTTGTGCGAAATCCACTGTGAGAGAGAGAGAGAGAGAGAGAGAGAGAGAGAGAGAGAGAGAGAGAGAGAGAGAGAGAGAGAGAGAGAGAGAGTTTCCCCACTGACCTTCTGAGCTCAGAACGAACCTATATTGAAAGCAAATTTTTTCCTCTATATAGACAAAAAAAAAGAGCGTGAAAGTTGCAAGCATGCAACTGCACACACACACACATACACACACAAAGCAAGCACATCATGCACGCACCAAGCATTATCTTCCAAACGGAAGGGATTTTACGACTTCCTCTCTCGATGTAAAACTTGGGAGGTGATTTCCAGAATTTAAGTAAAAAAATAAAAATGAACAGCTTTTTCATCTGGCGTGAAATTCCGTGCAATTAGAATCCATTCATTCAACATGTACAAGTCTCAACAGTGAAAATATTATAAAAAAAAAGTTTTCGTTAGGTCACTCTTTTAATAGAGTCAAAATCTCATATAAAATCATTCTGTTTTTCTATACGTTTCAGTGCAGAGAGAGTAAAAAAACTGCGAGAAATTCCTTACAATTATAGTGAATTGGTTCATGTACAAGTTTCAGCACAGTTAAAATATTACGAAATATTAGGTAAGTTTCAGTGCAGCGATAGTTACAAAACTGCGAGAAATTCTGTACAATTAAAATACATTCATTCAGCAAGTACAAGATTCAGCACAATCAAAATATAAAAAAAAACACAAGAGCTTTCTTTGCTTTAGACTTCTAATACGGCCAAAATCTCAGATAAAACAAAAATATTCTTTCACTAAGTTTCAATGCAGCGACAGTTAAACGATTCCTTTGGCAAAAGCATTTACTATTTTCACCAGTTAAATTTTTCAATCCAGCCGAAAAACTCATTCGTTTTCCTCCGGTTCCTTATTATCAATCTCCCAAAAATGAATTCTAAATTTTTAGACAATAGTGACGTTATGTATTTAATAGATATTACTCTCCCAGACAAATAACTTTTGATAATTTGTGTAGTAGCTGATTTTATCACGTCGTATGACCCAGAGGATAAGTTATTTTTACCAATATTTATATTTTTTGTGTATGTTTGCTAATTGTATTCATATGAAGTTTTGAATTTGAAACTGAAGGAAATATGAAGATGCCATTGCAATATTCAGGAAAGATATTTTATGTTTACAGCTGTCAAACAGAACATCAGTCGTGGAGGATAATTTTTATTTATTTATTTATTTTTTTACCAAAAACAGACCTACTCTTATCACAATACATCATGAATGAGCAAAGCATCAACCCCACAAGTGTTACTCATGGGATTTCTATCTATGCCCCGTCCCCGCCTCTCTCTCTCTCTCTCTCTCTCTCTCTCTCTCTCTCTCTCTCTCTCTCTCTCTCATCGAAAGCGTCTGCAAATCGAACAGAATCTTTCTGTAGCATAACACAATCCGTTATCTTGATGAAACATGAGAGAAGCGCGCGCGTGCACGCACAAACACACACATACACACAACCCCGGCCCCCTACTCCCAACAGCCACCTTCTGCGTCAGTAGTCCCTCCAAGCCACGCCGGCCTCCTGTTGCAGGCAGCAAGTCCTGTTGATCAACAATGCAGGGAAGCCCTTGACTGGCGCAAGTGACGGCGTGTACCCGACCAACGACAACTTTCACAGCACGGTTGGCAGACTCTGCTCGATATGCACGCACACCCGTGTAACAGCCCGCGGGTAACGATAACAGTAAACACCTGTGTGTTTTTCGACTCTGGCGCATCTGTGTGTGGAAAAAAAAGCGCAGAAAAAAAAATCCACGCTCACAAAAACTTCCTAATTATAAAAACACACAAACACAGAAATTACAGTGTCACTATAATCCTTAAGGGTTCCCTTTATCGAAAAAACTTTCCAAAAAACACACAAACACACAACAACTACAGTGTTACTATAATTCTTAAGGGTCCTCTCCATCGAAAAAATCTTTCAAAAAAAAAAAAATCTCCTAATTATAAACACACACAAACAGAAATTACAGTGTCGCTGTAATTCTTAAGGGTCCCCTCTATCGAAAAAATCTTGAGAACACACACACAAAAACTGCATAAATATAATCACACACAAACACACACACAAATTACAACGTTACTAATTCTACAAGGGTCCCTCCATCAAAAAAAAAAAAAAAAAAAAAACTTTCGAACCAAGATTTTTTTTTTTTACGTCGTTCGTTCGAGACATTTGATACGGTTGATAAAATCACTCAGCCCACTTGCCGAAAACAAGTTGAAACATCGAAAAGCACAGACTGATATGGGAAAAAAGGCCTGTACACAGAACAGATGTTTCATTATTCGCAGAATACTTCATCTGCCTGTGAGAGATAGCGCTAAAAATGTCAAAAGCAAAAGCACTTCGGGATAGCAAAGGTCACAGAGGAGGAGGAGGAGGAGGAGGAGGAGGAGGAGGGAAATTGTGGGGGAAGAGAGAGTAAGAGAGAGAGAGAGAGAGAGGAAGACAGCAGGAGGAGGAGGAAACTTTGAAGGTCATCCACGGGGTCGCCTGGCGCCATGCAGCTAGCTAGCTAGCTCTCTCTCTCTCTCTCTCTCTCTCTCTCTCTCTCTCTCTCTCTCTCTCTCTCTCTCTCTCTCTCCACTCCACAGCAAGTCAACATCGACGACTCCAACAAACAGGCTTTTACACTGAGAGAGAGAGAGAGAGAGAGAGAGAGAGAGAGAGAGAGAGAGAGAGAGAGAGAGAGACCCTACTTTTATCCTTTCTCTTTTTCTTCATCTACCACAAAACGCCCCTTCTGACGAAATCCGCAGAGGTCAGTCGCCCTCTGATATCGCTAGATTTAAGCTCTTGACATCTCCTCCTCCTCTTCCTCCTTCTCTTCCTCCTCCTCCTCCTCCTCCTCCTCCTCCTCAGAGCTTGTACCTCCTTCCTATCTTTCTACCCTTCGACCTCCTATCCTCTGTTTTCATCTCAGATTGAATTTGCCTGTGGTTCCGTCTACTCTCCAAGATGCCCTATGCTGCTGATTCTCCTTTTGCGTTCAAAGGATCTTCCTGTAGAAGTTGGGTCTGTGGTAGGAAAAAGAAGAAGAAGAAGAAGAAGAAGAAGAAGAAGAAGAAGAAGAAGAAGAAGAAGAAGCAGCCTACCCCAAAGCGAAAAGACAAAAAATAGTAAAAAAAAAAATAAAGACCTACCCAGAAGTGAAAACACATAAAATGGTGACTAAAAAAAAAAATAATAGTGGGCGTCTTCTGTAGGCATAACACGGCCACAACAATGACAATCGCAGATGGGAGAGGCGCCTTAAGATTTCGATTGATGATAATATCCCCAGTTAGGGGAGCATACATTAAGCTTCAGCCTTGTAAAGCATACCATTAACATCTGATAAGACATACATTACGCTTTAACCTTGTAAAGCATACTATTAACATCTGATAAGGGTCCGTCACTATCGCTCTGTAATAAACTTCTGGTAGGAAGCCATTTCACAGTGCTGAGGAGTAAAGAATTAATACGTATGCATAAGGGAATGTCTGTGAATACTTTACATGCTAGCAGAGCAACAAGACTTGTTTACAAACTTTCGGGGAAGTACAGAGGAAACAACAAATCGAAACAATGTCAGAACTTAATTTACCGGTACTTTATAAGACTACAAATCTGCGTGGCAAAATTGAAACTCGGAGGTGACCAAACCCCTTCAATGTTAAAACGGATCTTTTAAATTCTGCCAGTCAATACTGATTTAGAATAAATATACCTAAACTGAATCATAACACAATAAGAGGAATTACAGACTGACAATCACAGAGGAGGAGGAGGGAAGACTTCAGGACGTCGAATAGCGACAAATACAGTAAGGGGATCGCGTGGTAACGGCAAACAAGACTTAATTCCCCTCTATGCGAGAAGAAGCGGTTTCGCAGCAAAGGCCGCGCGCTCGCTGTCATGTTCCGCATGTCTCCAGAATAATCCCACAGTTACCAATCCAAAACGTGACCTGGCGTGTGACAGCCAGTCACACTGTGGCACAAGTTAATCCTGGCATTCCTTGGATACGTCATGAATGAGCGATTCCTGGCCTTTCAAAAACGACATCAGGAAGTCAGTCCACGAAAAAACGGGGTAATTGAGATCTCTCGAATAATTGGGATTTTCGATTCTGTCTGACACTTGGAGAAAGAACCGGACATTGGATAACAAAAATAGATAAAACAGTAAGAAATTTTATCCAATTATAATGTTTTGCCTTGCTGTCGAACTTCTCAGTTCCAGAGGTCCTTTATTCCTCACACCACTGGACTGTGGAACAGCCTCCCAGAGGATGTCGTGCAATTGGAACTTCAGAAGATCAAGCGAAGATGCAATGCATTGCTACCCTAATACAATTCAATTTGTATTTTAATATTTTACTTACTTTTTTCTTTATTTATCAATTTCTTGATTTAACTTTTTTTCTAATAACTGATCTCTTTCTGTATTTCCCATTACCTTCTATTACTTCTTTGGTATGAACGACATACTCTTTGAAAGTTTGAACGTCAAGTCAATGGCCCCTAAGGTGGGCTTGTTCCACATGAATAAGGTTAATCTTTTGAATAATAATAATAATAATAATAATAATAATAATAATAATAATAATAATAATAATAATACAATATGAGATAAAGATAAAGAATGAACAATAGTACAAGACATTTTCCATATATTAATAAAACTAACCAAGCTAGCCAAAGCTAAGAGTATGAAACACGAACGAAATTGCTTCTCGATTCAGGTCGCCAGATCAACTCCTCTAACAACCATCAATAGGTCAGGAATTTTGAAAAATAAAAAAGTATATAAAGAACTTGGGAGTCTGGAAAAAAAGAAATAAAATGCAAAAGGATGCAAATGAAGCATTTACTACGGGGAGAAAGGTGGTCATTTGCATAAGCGCGGAAATAAAATTGAATGGATTCAGGTTCGAAAGAATTTGCGGCTTTCTAAGATTCCAGAAAGGAAAAAGGAGCATAAAGGACTATTTATTAGCTTCCTCTGGACCTATCTCACTGATTAATATCTTGCTGGTCTTCCTTTGATGATTAACTTTTTCAGATACAAAAATTTATATTTTTTTTCTTTTCAGGAACCCTAGGCAAACATTTTCATGCAGATGCAATTGGCGCTTTTCTATTCATAAAAAAGCGCAGGTATGCATTCATACAACAACTTACATAATGTATGCTGCAGTGGGAAACAACAGTGGTACAACACTGGAACAACATTTTCTTCTCAGATACTCAAAAACTCCCATACAAAAGATAGCAGTCAACAACAGTGGTATAACACTGGAACAACACCTTCTTACTCAAAAACTCTCATACAAAAGACGGCGGTCAACAACAGTGGTACAACACTGGAACATCATCATCTTAATCAAAAACTCCCAGAGAAAAGACAAGTCAACAACATTGGTACAACACAGGAACAACATCATCTTACTCAAAAACTCCCATACAAAAGACAGCATTCAACAACAGTGGTACAACACTGGAACATCTTACTCAAAAAATCCCATACAAAAGACCACAAGGTTAATAAATAAGCAAAAGTGACCAAATGAACAACGAGGCGAATACTTGACAGAAAGCAACGCAGGAAACGCACCATTAAGAGACTACAAAGCCCCCCAAATGCAAGAGAAGCGAATTCCTTCGCCGCGTCTAGACGAAAGGAGTGACCTTGCCCCATTACAAGACGACACCCCTCAGGGCGGGGTGCCGTCTCCTCTTCCCCTTTCACTGGGTACACAGTAGTGTGCTTTGCATAATGACAAAAATTCTCCCAGCAATATTTCAAGCTGGTTCTGGGTGAATCGGCCCCCTTCTTGCTCCCCATTAGCATAATGGGCCCGGCGAAGGCTCTCTTGATGATTTACACCTCATCCGACACTCGAAGGTCTTCCCCAAATATGCCCTGGGAGGAGAGAGGAAGGCCTTTAAAACCACACACTACATCAAAGGGAGAACTCAGCCCACTCCTTATAAAGCTCGTTACAGGAATGGAAGACACAAATTGAGTCCGCTTGACTGCTCTAAGCCTGCCCCTCTCTTAACGAGTGCAATTGCGTGGGTAGTAGCGTCGTTTAAGCGAGGTCCTCCAAGGTGACAGTATCTCACCATGCTAAAATGTTTCAGAGCATATTATTTACATACTTTCGTCTGTGAATACACCACAGGTCAGAATCGTTTCAATGCAAATTGCTACAGAACTTTAGTGCGGGAGTAGTTTACATATATTAAAATAATAAAGGGTATACTTGAAGCTAAATTACACAATCTACACAACAATTTGGACAAATATCGAGACTAACTGAAAACACTTTTGCACGTACAAATTGGGGGGGGGGGCTGAGAGTCAAGAAGGACATCAGTCCGTAAAACATCTGCAAAAACCACCTTCGAAATAAGCCAATGAACGAGTGTTTGATGCACCTGGAAAAGGCTCGTTAAAAACAGCGACCCCGACTACGGATTAAGCTGAGAAGACGACGATTCTTGCGGCTTCCACTCTGCATGGTTTTAAATTGCTTCCAAAGCGTTTTACAATTATTTATGTATTCTTGAACGACTCACTAATCTTATTAACGAGGTGGAAAACATTACGAGTCCACAATTATGGTTTGAAAATGCAAGAATTTTTCAGTAGCCGTTTTTCATTTACACAAAGGCTTTGTTTTTGGTGGAATGTTGCTTGGTTAGTATATAATGTTTATGCTCTAGTTTGTTCCAATCGCATGTGCGACCATTTTCTGAATAATACAAATAATAACAATAATAGTAATAATTTTAATAATACTGCAAGTCTACTTACTAAAGCAGACTGAGAAGTAGATAATAATAATAATAATAATAATAATAATAATAATAATAATAATAATAATAATAATAATAATAATAATCTCTGGAAGCTTGAATTTCAAGTCCGTGGCCCATTTGGTGGGCTTGTTCCATATGAATGGGGTTCCTCATCTTCTGAATAATAATAATAATAATAATAATAATAATAATAATAATAATAATAATAATAATTCTGTATACAGAAAACAAACAAGTACGGCGACACCTAACCCCTCCCCCCCTAAAAAGGCCAAGCGGAGTCAACAGCCACTCACAGCCACAGCCACAGAGCCATGTAAATCTAACGACGAAATAAATAAATTAAGAACATAGCTAATGGGACAACCGCATTAATTCACGACCTGTCGTTGACATACCGAACCCCACCCCCCAAAATACAGATGGTCCTTGGACAACTTCCAGGGCGGGCGGTACTCCCATTTTTCGTCTCTCTTTGTTTTTTCGGAATTAACACGGGGTCAGTTATTGGTTTCCTTTGTTATGCAAAAAGCTCGGTTACGTCCGTACCGTCAAAGTAACGGGAATGTCAGAGAGAAGGTCGAGACATTACTTCTCGATCCTACGGACGATACATAATAGAGAGGTAGGTCTGGAGATTTATATATATATATATATATATATATATATATATATATATATATATATATATATATATATATATATATATATATATATATATATATATATATATATATATATATATAATCCATAAAATATATTTATATTATACATATATATTTATATATACAATATGTATATGTATATACACACACATATACATACACAACTACATCTCAAGCTACCAGGTCACAATATGTACTAACGACAATATTTACTGACGACTTAAAAATAACTGGCCTAGTTACTGACCCAAGAGAATTAAAAATCAGTCACGTAGCCACAACCAATTTAGGCAAGTCAGGACACTGCTAAACAATTTACACAAATTGCTTGCCTAAAAAAAAAAAAAAATTACCCAAAACTGTCGTCCAGACACAAAAAAAAGTTACCTATCCAATCACAGATATTAAAAGGGAATAACAACTTGACGACTGACAAAGCATGACCCAAATGTGAAGGAAAAAAATCTAGGAAAAAAAGTCTAGTGAAAATATAGGCTCCTCTCCTCGAAATCCATACCAAGAAAAATGGCTAATACGTAATAATGACATGATCTCATCACGCCACAACTGGCTTGGCCTAGTGACCTAGAATCCTCTAGAGAGAGAGAGAGAGAGAGAGAGAGAAACCAGGGTACCAGACATTGTACAAGACACGCAAAGGTAGGACATCAATGAATCAGTGTTCGGTTGTCCACACAGGACCTACATTCTACAGCCAAGGGGCGCTCCATAATTCACACACACACACACACACACACAATCACACACACATACAACAAAGATATTTCCATACGTTACTAAAGACATCAATGAAGGTATCTGATATTAAAATACAATTTAGGCAATTTAGGCCGAAGGTCAAGCGCTGGGACCTATGAGGTTATTCAGCACTGAAAGGGAAATTGAGAATAAAAAAGTTTGAAAGGTGCAACATGAGAAAAACCTCGCAGTTGCACTAAGAAATAATCGTTAGGAGAGGGTAGATAGCAAGATGAAAGGAAGAGAACATGACCGGAGGTACAGTAAAGTGGATGAAAGGGGCCTAAGTATGGGACACTTTAAAGAACCTTAAGTAATGCCTACAGTGCACCGCGGGAGGTTCACTGACAGCGGTACTCCCCTACAGGGGCAAAATGCTGAGAAGTGAAAGGCCGAATTTGGACGAACAGTGACATGAAGCTTGAAGAGAGAAATAAGCATCAGTTTCTCTACTGAACTTAAATGCGTCATTCAGCATATAGCCTAGTCTACCATTTAACCAGCAAGGCGAGGATACTGCTTACAGTATGCCCTACGTTTCTTACGGCAGACGGTGTTACGGGCTCTTTCCAGTCCCTTTAACTCCAGTTGCACTGCTTCCTACATAGCTATCCAACACCTTTAACATCACCCGACTCTCATTTTTAAATCTTTTCCAGGCACGAATCTTTCGAGCAAGCACTTCGAGAGCTACTAAGGTGACTCAGTTCTCTCGTTCCATTTATTTATTAACGGCTTAAAAAGTGAATAACAGTGATAACTCAAAACTTTTTAACACCATTCAACAATGAACACCAATTAGTCGCTTCTAGACGTCCATGTGTCTCTTTGAAGAATACCAAGTGAGAGAGAGAGAGAGAGAGAGAGAGAGAGAGAGGGGGGGGGGGTTAAGGGGAGGGGAACAAGGTGGGAGGGGCCTCCCCAGCAAATTTCTTGGCCCCTCCCAAACAAATTATGTAAACTACCCACGTGTAAAACCAGGTAAGGTACCAACGTCTAATGTAAACAAGATTCAGACGCGAACTGCTATACCTTCCCCTCCTCCTCCTCCTCCTCCCCCCCCCTCCCTTCTCCCACAACCTCCCACCCCCCGAAGTATATCAGCGTAGCTGACTTAGAACAATCGACACCCAGCATCAAGGACGAGTTGGAAACGGAGGACCGAAATCTGCAACATTGCAACGTGAGTGGGATTGATAGCTCTGATGTCATATAAAAACTAAACGACACTTACGACAGGGGGTTCCCAATCTTTTAGTTCCCTTGTACCCCTTGGGCATTTTTATAGATTCCTGTGTACCCCAAAATAATTGAGGATGAAAAAGGAAAACAATGACACTGATATTGTGATATAATTTTATTACGAAACCTGTTTGCGTAAACTGAATCTTTCCAGACCCGGTACAGTTACAGATTGCTGCAGAAAGTTCCATAATAGTGAAAAATAGTCACCCTACTCTTGATATAACTAAGTAAAAGCTTTGCCTACTAAAATGAGGAAATGAAAATAAAAAAGACACGACAATTGTGCAATCTCTCTCACTGCAGATTACATTATGTATTGCGCAGTACTGGCTATTCCCTCAGATCCAATGTACCCCCTGAAGCGTACACAAATGTACCACTGGCGGTACAGGTACCCCAGGTGGCGAACCCCTGTTTTACGACGACAATTTTCGCAAACGCCGAAAGGACCTTTTTTTTTTAAATTATAAAATAAAATTTGCCAAAATAAAAAGAGAATCAAAATATATTATAAAACGATAACGCACACAACGAGATTTGAAGATCATTATTAAGTACAATGAAGTGAGGTCCTATTATAATACATGACAGCAGTTAAGATATAAAACGATGTGATATTATATATATATATAATATATATATATATATATATATATATATATATATATATATATATATATATATATATATATATATATATATATATATATATATCTGTCATCCCGATAAAATATTCCCTTCCGTAACTATTAATTCTAATATAAACTAAACTTGATAAAAATAAGTAAAAAAAAAAGAAGCAAAAATCACCATTAGTTCATCTTGGCTATTGCGATAAAGAAAATAAAAAGAGGGAAAAAAAAGACTGTTGGCAATGCGCTCTCATTTAAAAACTAATGATCAATGAGTTCTCTTCTTGAAGGAGAGAAATGTGCGTGATTTCTTTTGATGCTTAGAGAGAGAGAGAGAGAGAGAGAGAGAGAGAGAGAGAGAGAGAGAGAGAGAGAGAGAGAATTTCTTCGAAGTGTTTCCGTAAGTGCGTAGTTAACATTTGGACGAGAGAGAGAGAGAGAGAGAGAATCTTTCTGAAGTGTTTCACAAAGTGCCAAGTTGACGCTGAGAGAGAGAGAGAGAGAGAGAGAGAGAGAGAGAGAGAGAGAGAGAGAGAGAGTCTCTTTGAAGTGCTTCCGTAAGTGCCAAGTTAACACTTGAAACGTCGATTCAACTTCACTCCCAAATATCAACACCTGATCTACGAACCCACTGCCGGCGACAGGCGATTTCTTCAAAGGGATCCACTTTTTTATCTTCTTCTTCTCTCTCTCTCTTTCTTTCCCTCTCGCACACTTTTTATATATCAGTATTCAAAACACATGGGGTTTGATGCCTGAGGCGATGATATTTTTTTAAGAGTGTCTCTATCACTATAATTCATGTTTTCACCATTAATAAAAACGAAAATAAGGGCTTTTTTCTTAAAAACTACAAATACTACTACGATTTCTATAGTGAATTACTACAGACCCTTATTTTTAATAAGTAACTAGTTTCCTTAAAAAAATTGCTATTTCCAAATTTACTGTATTCATCTATACATGGACTGGTAGCACAGAGAAGTATATTATGAAGTTAATAACCAGTCTTGCGAAGAGTTTTACATTTAAGTAAACCCATGGCTGCGTGGAAATAGATAAAAACAATATTATTATTATTATTATTATTATTATTATTATTATTCAGATGAAAAACCCTACTGATAAGGAACAAACCCACAAAAGGGGCCACTGAATTGAAATTCAAGCCTCAAAACATTATTATTATTATTATTATTATTATTATTATTCTGAAGATGAACCATATTTATAAGGAACAGGCCCACCAAAAGGGCCATTGACTAGGAATTCAAACTTCCTAAGAATATGGTGTTCATTCGAAAGAAGTAACAGAATGTAATGGGAAATACAGAAAGACGAGATCAGTTAATAGAAAAAAAAACAAATATTAACAAATAATTATTAAATATAAATGTACGTAAAATATGAAAATACAAGTATTACAATACAAGTAAAATATTGAAAAATAAAAGAAAAACATCAAAAATACAAGTATTAGAAAACAAGTAAAACATTAAAAAATAAAAGTGAAATATTAAAATACAATAAACAGATTTATATCAAAAATGACAACTGGGACGAAGAACACACGGCCACGTGTCCTATACATCAATATACTACATCGCTTACTACGTGAAGAAGTGACCTTGCAAGGAGTCGTGTTGATTGATATGGTAGTGAATGGGCGTCACCCCAAAATACCCTTATAGTCTCTCTCAGCGAAGGTACGGGCCCAGGGCACAGGACCTCGGGAATCCCCCTGGACTTAACACAAGGGTTCGGTCAAGGTGGGTCCTACGATGGGGGTCCCAAATATCCCACACACACACACACACACATGTCTCTCTCTCTCTCTCTCTCTCTCTCTCTCTCTCTCTCTCTCTCGTGCTATACTCTTTAGTTCTTTTGCACTCTCTCCCTTGAGTACTCTCTTACATTTTCATATGATTTGCCTCTCTCAAAATTCTCATCTCATTTCATTCTCTCTCTCTCTCTCTCTCTCTCTCTCTCTCTCTCTCTCTCTCTCTCTCTCTCTCAGTGGCAGTCCTCGTCGTCGTCAAGTGCATTGAAATTTTGGTTGCAACCCACGTGGTCGGTGCAGCCAAGCCATTTATGGGAAGGAGACATCGCCGGCAACAGCCATCATAACCTAGCAGGTCTTTAAGAGGATCCTCCTCCTCTTCCTCTTCCTCCTCCTACCCCCTCTTCTCCTTCTTCTCTTACTCTTCCTCTTCCTCCTCTTTTCCTTCTCTTACCCTTCCTCTTCCTCTCTTTTTTCTCTTACTCTTACTCTTCTCCTTTTTCTCTTCCTCCTCCGCCTCTCTTTTTTCTTTTACCCTTCCTCTTCCTCCTCCTCCTCTTCTCCTTGTTCTCTTACTCTTACTCTTCTTAATCTTCTCATTTTTCTCTTACTCTTCTTCCTCCTCCTGCTCTTCTCCTTTTTCTCTTACTCTTCCTCCTCCTCGTCTCCTTTTTCCAATACTCATCCTCCTCCTCCTCCGCCTCCTCCTCCTCTTCTTCTTCTTCTTCTTCTTCTTCTTCTTCTTCTTCTTCTTCTTCTTCTTCTTCTTCTTTTTCTTCTTCCAATATTATTTCCACGTTACAGCTAGAGTTTTAACAATCGATACGGCACTTCCTTTACGCAGCCGGAGGAGGCCTCTGGATTCCTGCCTATAACGGCTTGATTCTCCTCCCGCAGGAGAAAAATTAAGAGAATAGTAGGCAACAACGGTCGTGCATCGCAATAATAGTAGGTAACAACGGTCGTGCATTGCAGAAATGCACTATCATTACTTAGAGGAATGTCCTGCTAAATGCAATTGAGCTTAACAGCGGGAATTCGTCCAATAAACTTAGCTGTGCCTGCAAATGCAAGCCATCCGGCCTTGCACTTCAGCATAGTTATTTAATATGGATATCGGACAAATTTGAGAGAGAGAGAGAGAGAGAGAGAGAGAGAGAGAGAGAGAGAGAGAGAGAGAGAGAGAGAGAGAGAGAAACTGGCCATACGTTTTCTCCTTCAACCTGAGAGAGAGATTAAAATTTTTTTTTTATAACTGGTCATCCGTTTTCTCCCTTAACCTGAGAGAGAGAGAGAGAGAGAGAGAGAGAGAGAGAGAGAGAGAGAGAGAGAGAGAGAGAGAGAGAGAGAGAGAGCCCATACGTTTTCTCCCTCAACCTGAGAGAGAAAGATTAAAATTTTTTTATAACTGGCCATACGCTTTCTCCCTCAACCTGAGAGAGAGAGAGAGAGAGAGAGAGAGAGAGAGAGAGAGAGAGAGAGAGAGAGAGAGAGAGAGAGAGAGAGACGCCTTCTCCCTCAATCGTCAGTACAAGAAACGCCAATTACTTTCTCCCACAGCAGAATAAACTCCTCAGCTTCGCCATTAGCAGACAGAAATGGTGTCCGGGAAAGAAAGAGAGAAATGTGAGAAAATAAAATAAAAAAAAACTCCTTAAATACATCACCCGTAGAGATAGAAAAGGAGAGGTGACAGGGAGCAGCCGCTTTAGGAATCTGGCACCAGCCACTTACCTGAAAAAAAAAAAATAAAAAAAATTAGAAAAAACTTATCATTAAGTCACACTTCATTATTTCTTGCGAAGTGAACATATAAGATCATTAAAATTCAAAGTATGCGAAAACAAGTTTTTACTTCGGGAAGAAACTGACGATGGAGATGTTTGTAAAGATAAAAAAAAATAAAAAAACAAGCTTCTTTAATTAAATACTTATGAAATACTTTACACTTTCGACATGAAAATAGTTTGGAACAATAGAAGCAATCCGCAACAATACTGTGAGGGTGCAGGACAAATTCAGGAAACTCTGTGTACAATTATGAGGTGAATCAACACATATATATATATATATATATATATATATATATATATATATATAGAGAGAGAGAGAGAGAGAGAGAGAGAGAGAGAGAGAGAGAGAGAGAGAGAGAGAGAGAGAGAGAGAGAGATGCATATATGCCATTATGTTAACTGTAAACAGAATGGTCCAACACGTGAATGACAGCAACACATTTTGTAAGGACAACATTCCTTATTCACTGTCCCAGTTTTCATAATTTTTATTAAATGATTTTTTTCTTAAATAAAACACAACTACAATCATACAAGGAGAGAGAGAGAGAGAGAGAGAGAGAGAGAGAGAGAGAGAGAGAGAGAGAGAGAGAGAGAGAGAGAGAGAGAGAGAGAGAGATTTACCTTAAATTTCGGTATCAACCGAAAGATGAAATATTTTGACCAACGCCTCATCTACCCGATAATGCCACACATGTCAGATCCAATATAAAAAAAAAGACCTTTCAAGCATGCAGACGAGAGAGAGAGAAAGAGAGAAAACATTAGTCGAACCAGACGTTAACTATTTAAACATGCCACATCTGGTATAACTGGCAAGAAATAGCAAAAATAATGCAATAGCGCCACCCCAAAACACTTGCCAGAGCTAAAAAGCACAAACAAGCTATCTCTTCACCCGGGACCACCACCACCTGCCTCTCTCTCTCTCTCTCTCTCTCTCTCTCTCTCTCTCTCTCTCTCTCTCTCTCTCCGGAGTCGAGGCTTTGGGGGAGGGGGAGGGTGGAGGCTGTATTTTCACGAGAACAAACGGAAGCGGAATGGCCAACATTATCGTTAAGATTTAAGCGGAACTCCATTGCAGGGAGAAACGGTCTTGCAATAGCATTGCTTGACTTAGCGTCAGGCTAAATTGAACACTCTGGGAAAACAGCATCCTTAATGACTTAGGCGATTAGGGGTGATGAGCTTTTTTCGACTATAAAGGGCAATTAAAATTAGCTTTGAAAATTTTCGTAAAGTGACGCTAATATGCAACATATATTTAGAAGCTAACGGATCTAGTTTTCTTTATAAAAATGCTAATTCTGAATATCCTCTGTTCGACTATATACGGCAATTAAAATTAATTTTGAATATCTTCGTCAAGTGGCGCTAATATGCAACATATATATTTAAAAGCTACCGGATCTAATTTTCTTTCTACAAATGCTAATTCTGAATGCCCACTATTCGGCTATGTACAGCAGTTAAACTTAACTTTGAATATCTTCATGCATTAGGCGACGCTAATATGCAACGTATATCTAAAAGCTAACGCGTCTAGTTTTCTTTATAAAATAATGCTAATTCTGAATTAGGTACGCGCTAAGTAATTAAAATTAACAGTAATTTTTATCTTAATTCGTCAAATTGCTTTAAATATGCACCGTACATTCCATAATAGCTGTCTAGTAATGGTGAACCCGCTTCTGAATAATGTGCTCAGTTGTAAGAAGTTAAATTTTCGATTGAGTAGAAATTTGAACAATTAAACACTCAGTTTGCCCCCAAAGGATTAAGTGAAAATGAATTATATATAACCAAACGTGATTATCCTACCTTTTCCACGCTGAAAATTTGTTAAATCACTAAGCAAAATATTCTCTGACGGCCAACACACACCAAAGAAATCAATCGGCTATCTTCTACTGTTTAAAAATTCATAGGCGATCATCTGTTAAATGCCAAAGAAATCGCTTTTATTTCCGGGCACCCCTAAGGAACAAGACCAAGACACTATATACTCTCAGTGCAATAAAAAAGTATAAAAATAAACAAGTAAAAAATGCGCCGAAGAAACTTCGGCGCAATCGAGTTTTTTGTACAGCCTCTACAGCGTATAATCAAGGCTACCGAAAACAGATCTATTTCTCGGTGGTCTCTGTATAATGCTGTATGAACCAAGGCCCATGAAACTTTAACCACGGCCGGGTGGTGGAATGTCCTAAATAATTGCCAGACGCCAAATTGTGGCTAAATAAATTTAACCTTAGGTAAAATAAAAACTACTGAGAGAGAGAGAGAGAGAGAGAGAGAGAGAGAAACATACCACTGTGATTTCGCATTAAGACATCTCGAAGTTACAGCCTGCGGCAATAAAATTATAAATTCATGTCACTAAGCTCAAAGCACAAGCCTCCATTTCGTTATCCAGGGCAATAAAATCTGGAATGGCTCTCGAACCAGTGTACAGATGAGTCTCTCTCTCTCTCTCTCTCTCTCTCTCTCTCTCTCTCTCTCTCTCTCTCTCTCTCTCTCTCGTGTGGTTAAATCTAACATTTTGTTAATTCCTGATCTCTCTCTCTCTCATGTGGTTAAATCTAATAACATTTTGTTAATTCCTGATCTCTCCCTCTCTCTCTTGTGGTTAAATCTAATAACATTTTGTTAATTCCTGATATCCATCTCTCTCTCTTGTGGTTAAATCTAATAACATTTTGTTAATTCCTGATATCTCTCTCTCTCTCTTGTGGTTAAATCTAATAACATTTTGTTAATCCCTGATATCCCTCTCTCCCTTATGTGGTTAAATCTAATAAAATTTTGTTAACTCCTGATTTCTCTCTTCCTCTCTCTCTACTTAAGGACATCACGTTTAACCTCCAGTTGTGTCTAAATAAAATAAGTTCTCCTTTCGGTTAAAAATATTATCAGAATTGAACGCTGAACAAATACATTCGCAGTAGGTAAAAAAAAAAAAAAAAAAAAAAAAAAAAACTAGTCCATTCTCCCATCATGAAGAAGGCTTTCGAACTGAACTGAATATATAGAATTTAAGCCAAAGGCCAAGCACTGGGACCAATGAGGTCATTCAGCGCTGAAACGGAAATTGACAATAAAAGTCTAAAAGGCGTAACAGGAGGAAAACCACCTAGTTGCTCTATGAATCAGTAAGAAAGTAAGATGGAAGAAAAATAATATGAAAGGAGGTACAGTAAAAGGAACGACTCACTTGCCCTGAGATCCCCAAAAGGAACACAGAAGCAGAAAGAAATAAACGGACGGAAAAGAATCATTTGCATTCAATTGCGCTCACAATTGGTGAAGAAATTAGAACTAGATTAGCACTAATTACATGAACTGTAACTGCGACAATGTATTCATATGTATTCATACCATGCAAAGATATGCATACAATACAGCAATTAATGACGTCATACAACAAGGTATTAAGGAGGGCAGCAAAATGTTATTTCTTTTGGGCATTTTTTAGGGGAAAGCACTCCGTCCTCTGCGGCATAAAATCAATGTAGGAACAAGTTTTATATAACAGCAATTACTCTACATATTTGTGTGTGTAGGAGAGAGAGAGAGAGAGAGAGAGAGAGAGAGAGAGAGAGAGAGAGAGAGAGAGAGTTGGCTTCTACATAACAGGATTAAACAGAACATTTTTCCGCCCAAGCCTTATGGAGACGTATTGGAGGCGGAGCCAAAGCTACTGCTGACAGTACTGCAGTCTCTCTCTCTCTCTCTCTCTCTCTCTCTCTCTCTCTCTCTCTCTCTCTCTCTCTCTCTCTCGAGGCCGTGCAACTTCCTCCAAGCAACGAAAGGCCTTGTTTAATAAGGGAAAGGACAGCCAGAGAGAGAGAGAGAGAGAGAGAGAGAGAGAGAGAGAGAGAGAGAGAGAGAGAGAGAGAGACCCTTACCGCAGCAATATATAATAGCCCAGAGACAACGGCGCCTCTCTCTCTCTCTCTCTCTCTCTCTCTCTCTCTCTCTCTCTCTCTCTCTCTCAAGCAGCAACCCCTACAATCCCCCAGTACATGTATGGGTAGTCCCCGAATTCCTCCCCAAACGCATAAAAAAAAAATAAAAATAAACCGAGCCTTGACATAAAACAATCAACTCGATGCGGCCGGAGACGCCACAGAGGCGCCGCCGGAAATAAACGCAAGTACGGATTCTCTCGCTTTCTTTTCTTTCTACGCCCCGTGTGCTTTCTTCCTTCCTTCCTTTCTTCCTTTCTCCCTGGCGTGCCTCCGTCCAATAGCTCCTTTAACTACCGCTGAGAACTACTGTCATGAATATTTCTTGACTGTAAGGGAGGCAATTTCAGGGTTCCATTTTCTCAGAATTATTACTATTTTTTTTTTTTTTTGGGGTTATTCTGAGGCCTCGGAGCCAGTGCTGCGCTTATTTAGAAAATGTACATTAAGCGATAGCTGTACAAATCGGCAGAAGGCAAGGCTTTTATAGTACATATGTAGGATGTGTGTATATACAGTATAAATAAATATAATATATATATATATATATATATATATATATATATATATATATATATATATATATATATATATATATATATATATATATATATATATATATATATAATTGCTTACTTCCAGCTGTAATTTTAACCTTAGCCCTGGCATGTATTATTTGGACCCTGTATTAGAAAAATGTTCAAGAATAACCTAAAAGATAAAATCACTGACTTAATTACAAGTTAGTTACTTGATATATATTTTCTACGTATCCGTATGTTTAATATAATTTTTTATTTGTAAAAATGTTCATCTTGCAAAAATTATTATTGTTTACAAAAAAGAGAATTATTTTGCCGTACTAATATTTTTTGGGTGGTCAGTCACGACCCTGTATAATATTTTAATTGTCCTGTCCCTGCTTCTGAACGGTTGATCCTAATCCTTTGTAAAACCTCTTAAATATTTAACACTTTTGGCAGTTCTACTAATTCTTCAACTGTGTTGGATTCCAGGTACATATGTTTCCTTTATAATCCCCATCTGCCATTTATACGAGCTTTCTTTGTAAAATTACTTTTATATTTCTTCAGTCTGCAAGTAAAGGACGTAAGCGTCTAAAGGCCTCGCAGCACTCCAGTGTTTCCGTTTCCTTCGTGGATTTTATCTGTATTTATGATTGCATATATATACATAAATATAGAAGAATATAGAAGTCAGGCCAAAGACCAAGAGCTGAAACGGAAATTGACAGTAAAAAGGTTTGAAAGGTCTAACAGGAGGAAAACCTTTATAAATACGCATATATAAAATTAAACAAAACCACAACAGGCCACACGTTTCTCGTGTCGCTGTCACAATGTGTATTGAAGCACATTTCCCTACACGCATAAACACACACACAAACACATCTTTAAACAAACCAATCTACCTTACAAACGAAAAGCAAACAAAGCTGAAGGAATAACCAAGGCAAATGGACATCACACAAACAAAACGAAACAAACAAGTCAGCAGCAAGCAGTCTGACCTCGTCATCCGCTGAGAGAGAGAGAGAGAGAGAGAGAGAGAGAGAGAGAGAGAGAGAGAGAGAGAGAGAGACCCAAATTCCCACGTGCCTTTCATTTAATGACCTTGACATCTCCGGGGTTAATGATTCCGGTTAAACCTAAAAGCTTAAAGGTCCCCGAGGGTCACTTATCAATCTTGTTTTCGTGCTCGAATCTTTTACCTGACGAGCAGAAATCTCGACATGTTCAAAATTATTTCTTTTACATCTCTGTATTTGCTTTCATTGCTTCATCCTCAAATCAGCAATAAAAACTAATTAGAAAATACTCATCGTAGCATGAGTCTTGAAACGGAGGAAGAAATCCACAATCGTGTATTGGTAAAAATAGGTTTATTTTTAAATATGCTTCAACCCATACACAACTGAGGATTTGTCTCTCTTAATAAACCAATACTTTCATCAGTGGCTATATAGCTTTACATTAAAATAAAACTGTCAATAATAATGGTTTCAGCAATTCTGTAGCAAGGAAAACTCATTATATTAAATGGAAAATCTGGTAAGGATAAAAAGGAATAGAATTGGTTATGAACTTTTCAATAATCATACAGTATTAATAACCATCTAACCAAACCAACAGCTTCATTTCAACTTAATGATGACAATATGACAAGAGAACTGGTCACAGAGAACAACAGAAAACCTCTTCTTTCAAAACTCACATCAGGGGTCAAAACCTCTAAACTCACATCAGTGGTCAAACAACCTCTAAACTCACATCAGGGGTCAAACAACCTCTAAACTCACATCAGGGGTCAAACAACCTCTAAACTCACAGCAGGGGTCAAATAACCTCTAAACTCACATCAGGGGTCAAACAACTTCTAAGGGGCAATCTTAGAATTTCCAAAATTTCAGCTGGATATTTTGTTCTAAACTTTTCCAGCATGGTCAACACTTGGATGGGCAACCGCCAAAAAATATCCGACACATGTCTGCGACAAGTTTAGGAAGTGGTGAAAGAGGTTAAAAAAACGCCAGGGAGGCCCAAGAAGCCAAAAGAATGAGAAACTTCAGCAAACCTCCTCAAAAAGAAGAGAGAAAAATAAGCCTTCCATGTTTTCCCACATTTATCGTTGCCCATGTGCAAGCTGGACGTAACGTTTTTGTTTTTGCTTATAGTTTTGTGTATGCAAATACAAATAAACAAACATTGCTCATGTGAAATTTAGGTCACATCAGTCGTTCGGAAGAATTTCCTGACTTACTTCGAGAGTAACCTCTAGTTTAATATTAAACCTTACTGAATGTTTTCGCAGTTGAGAACATGGACCTAATCTACTGGAAAACATAAGAACATGACCTAATATAGTGGAAAACATGAGAACATGATCTATTCTAGTGGAAAACATGAGAACATGACCTAATATACTAGAAAACGTGACCTAATATAGTGGAAAACATGACCTAATCTAGTAAAAAAAACATGAGGACATTACCTACTCTAGTGGAAAACATGAGAACATGACCTAATCTAGTGGAAAAACATGAGAACATGACCTAATACAGTGGAAAATAAACTTAAAATGCTTTACCAAACAGGACTTAACATAACCAACTACTTTAAATATTTTCCTAGTCATTAAGATTATCAATACTCCCACTTATATTTTGGGTATAATTGTATTTTTGTTGATCGACGCCACTAGTATCAACTAAAGCTCCCACTGCCTCAGAGAAATCTCTTGCTATTTACTCTTTTATTACTTTGTGCGCAAACTCAAAACTATAAGTTCTCCAACTCCAGTCTTCTAAAGGAACTGTTCACCACTTCAAAACATAGAAAACACCTCAGATAAATACTTTAATGTAAATAAAGAAAATATGAAAATTCTACTGGCGTGATAAATTTGAAACGATAATTTAAAAACACAAAGAGTAAACATGATTAAGCCATCACTTCTGGAAACTATCTTATAGGTAAACATCCTACCAAGGTCTATCCTTTAGACCTTGCATCCTACAGGCATCTTCGTCCCAAGGACAACGCCAAACTTAGTGTCCACCAGGACCCACACAGTTTAATACCCACAAAATTCATAGCTGACTGATCCAGAACTCCCACAATTATTATTATTATTATTATTATTATTATTATTATTATTATTATTATTATTATTATTATTATTATTGTAAGATGAAGCCTATTCATATGGAACAAGCCCACTAAAGGGGCCATTGACTTGAAATTCAAGCCTCCAAAGAATATTATAGTGTTCATTAGGGAGAAGTAAGAGGAGGTAACGAGGGAAATGGATAAAGAAGAGATCCCGCTTATTAAAAAAGAAAAAATAAATCAATAAATTGATAAATAGATAAAAATGTATTCAAATGCTAGGAGAATAGTATATTGGTAGTAATGCACTGCATCTTCGAAACCTAATAATGAATACAACTATTTAATTACACATAACAATAAACACAGCTATACTTAACAACACATACTCAGTTTCCGTACACTTTCCATTTCAGTTAAAAATATATAAATAAATAAACAATTTATGTCAGTCTATGAGCTAAATAATGTACTACAGGTCTACCTTCCAGTTGGGGGAAAGCAATTATAGAATAGAATATAGAATATAGAATTTGGGCTTTTCAAAGGCCAAGCACTGGGACCTATGAGGTCATTCAGCTCTGAAACGGAACTGACAGTTAAAAGGCTTGAAAAGTGTACTAGGAGGGAAACCTCGCAGTTGCACTATGAATCAATTGTTAGGTGAGGGTTGAGGAAAGTAGGAGAATATGAACGGAGGTACAGTAAAAAGAATGAAAGGTATTGCAGCTAGGGGCCTAAGGAAGGGACGCTACAATGAACCTTAAGTAATGCCTACAGTGCACCGTATGAGCGTACTGGCGGCACTATTCCCCCTACGGGGGGGGGGGGGGACAATTATTGTTTACGAGCTCGTCGTGAAGATCAAAACAACGCCAATAATCCCTTGTAAATCTGCGCAGCCATAAAATCCTCCCTGGTGACCAACTTTCCAATTCTGTCCTTGCTAATCTGGATGGCTTACAAGTCCCAGAGAGAGAGAGAGAGAGAGAGAGAGAGAGAGAGAGAGAGAGAGAGAGAGAGAGAGAGAGAGAGAGATAGAGAGAGATTTGTTATTGGAATAAACTATCAGTTTTTGACTGGAAACTGGACATGAGATGTGAAATCAAGTTAAGAATTGCGCCCTAAAATTGGCTGGAGAGAGAGAGAGAGAGAGAGAATTCGTTTGTGATTTTGCATTTGATACTATAATAAATTGTACCCATTCTGACTCTGGAAATTAGACATGAGTTGCGCCCTGAAATTGTCTCAGAGAGAGAGAGAGAGAGAGAGAGAGAGAGAGAGAGAGAGAGAGAGAGAGAGAGAGAGAGAATTCGTTTGTGATTTTGCATTTGATACTATAATAAATTGTACCTATTCTGACTCTGGAAATTAGACATGAGTTACGCCCTGAAATTGTCTCAGAGAGAGAGAGAGAGAGAGAGAGAGAGAGAGAGAGAGAGAGAGAGAGAGAGAGAGAGAGAGAGAGAGAATCAGTCTCCAGTTCACTCTCGAAATGTTTCATCGCCTGAAGACACGGAAACCCACCGTAGCGTTAACAATGGATGAGAGAGGGAGACAGAGAGAGAGAGACTCAAAGCAATATCTGTTCAGAGGTCTCTGAGAACACGCCTTCAACAAGACACTGAGGAGGAAGAAGAAGAATTAGGGCGTAAGGGAAAGGGCAGACGAGATTAAAAGATTTTAAGCGAGAGAAGCATAGTAGAAGTAGGTTGGTGCCCACGGCCAGAACTGAGAGAGAGAGAGAGAGAGAGAGAGAGAGGGTACGGTAAAGAAAGGGCAGACGAGATTAATCAAAAGATTTTAAGCTAGAGAAGCATAGTAGAAGTCGGCTGGTGCCCACGGCCAGAACTGAGAGAGGGAGAGAGACAGATCTTCAAAGGAAATAAAGAGATAAAAATTATGACAGATTCTAGTAGGAAAAACAACTTAACCACTTCTGTTCTGATACTGGAAATTCAATAAACACAGAAGGTAAGAGAGAGAGAGAGAGAGAGAGAGAGAGAGAGAGAGAGAGAGAGAGAGAGAGAGATTCACAGAACGTGGGAAGAAGCAATAGGGGTTACGTAACCATACCACACACACCGGGAATACGGCTCTATGAACGTGAAGTGTTCGGATGTGAGATGGCCAACCAAAAATGCTCTATATAAAAAAAAAAAAACTTATGCTTTCATAAGGACATTGTCTCTCAAGCACAATGAAACGTGTTTTTCTTTTGTTCCGAGTTTCTGGAGCACCCTCGTCACCCTTAGGAGAATGGCTCTGAAGTTTCCACACAACTCAGTCCAATCCCCTTTTCAGAGCCTGGAGCCATTGCTGTCTATTTTCATCCCCGTGGCAGAAAACGCAAGTTATTCCATTTAAAATTGAGATTTTCCCCCTTCAGATTCTATAATACATCGCTGAGGCATTATGCAATCTATTTAACCTACGATTAGTCAACCAAATTCATTTTCATTTTATTCCTCACACCGTTGTGCTGTGGAACAGCGAAGATGCAATGCATTACTACCTTAATAATATTCTCCTTGCATTTTAATACATTTTTTTCTACTTGTGAATTTATTTTCTTTTTTAATAAGTGAGATCTCTTCTTTCTGCATTTCCCTCTTACTTCTTCCTAATGAACACCATAATATTCTCTGGAAGCTTGAATTCCAAGTCAGTGGCCCTGTAGTTCTATATGAATAGGGTCCATCTTCTGAATAATAATAATAATAATAATAATAATAATAATAATAATAATAATATTCTTTGGAAGCTTGAATTTCAAGTCAGTGGCCCCTGTAGTTCCATATGAATAGGGTCCATCTTCTGAATAATAATAATAATAATAATAATAATAATAATAATATTCTTTGGAAGCTTGAATTTCAAGTCAGTGGCCCCTGTGGTGGGCTTGTTCCAAATGAATAAGGTTCTTCTGAATAATAATAATAATAATAAAATAATAATAATAATATAACAATAATAATTTCGTCCTTCGTTACTGACGCAAGGAATTTATGACATAAGAAATTCCTCACTGACGTACCTGAAAGAACTCAAGACAGCAAAGCAACTGTGTAGAGTTGACCCATTTAGTGACAAACCCTCACACGCAGCATGGTACCTTGTCTAAAGGTTGTTAATAATAATAATAATAATAATAATAATAATAATAATAATAATAATAATAATAATAATATGTTCTGTTAAACAGAATGGCAGCATCACTGGAATTCCTTTTGACAGAACATAATTAAAAGATGGTCTACTCCCTTCAAGTGTAATAATAATAATAATAATAATAATAATAATAATAATAATAATAATAATAATAATAATAATAATAATAATAATAGCCTGACCAGAATCTGGGTTAGATCGTGACACTTACATGCTTGTTATAATAATCAAGGTTCCCAAGTTAGAGATGAAAAAGAAAAAAGCAAACAAATTAACAATCACTTAAACGACCTAAATTTAATCTTAAGTTGTTAAGAGCGTCAGATCTCCTTTCTACCTCAAGGTAGATCCTATAGATTTCCTGCGGTGAGTCACAGAAAGGAAGACAAGACATAAATAGCACGAGGAAATGAGAGAGAGAGAGAGAGAGAGAGAGAGAGAGAGAGAGAGAGAGAGAGAGAGAGAGAGAGAATATGAAATGAGGTACAGTAAAAGGAGTGAAATGAGAACCTTAAGGAATGCCTACAGTGCACGCGCGTGAGGTGTACTGACGGCACAACCCCCCTACGGGAAACATTGTTAACATTGAAGAATAACTCTGGCGAAGAAACTCTACGGGAAGAACTACCCAAGTGTCACATCCAGTGCTCTTATGAATTTTATAAAAAATGTTCCTACCTACAAAGACAACACCATTCTTTAAATAAAGAGAAGTATAATCTTTACGAAATACCATAGATAAGCTATCTCATTAATTAGGTAAAGCAAGAGGCTAACAGCGTCTTCAAGAAATAAGAGGCGATGAATGATGTTGATAAAGCACGAACGAAAGAGACACAAATAAATGACAGAAGAAAAGCAAGGAGGTTTTCTCTGAGCCATGGTCCTCAGCTCAAGACAAACTCCCTTAGAAATAATAGACAAAATAAAATAAGAGGGTAGTTCACAAGTTGAGGGGGATTGCCTACCATCAACTTGAGAGATCTATTTCAATTATTTACGAAAATCTCTCTCTCTCTCTCCCTCTCTCTCTCTCTCACGTGACTCGCATTTCTACCATTCCCCTCATATCGCCGAAATGGAGAGTCGTTTACAGAACTTACAAACATCAAATCCTTCAAATGTTTTAAGAGCTAACAATTCTTCTTATTATAAAAAAGAAATATACTTGACGTGAAATATTTCTTGACTTTAAACCTGTAAATGCCAAAAAATACACACACACAAACACACACACACACACACACATACATATATACATATATATATATATATATATATATATATATATATATATATATATATATATATATATATATATATATATATATACTATTCCTGTGATTGGATAAACAAAAACGCAACCGACCATCAATGTAACATAAAAGTAATTTGTCAGAGCTTCCAAGAGACTGGCGTATGATAACATGACCAGATTTCCACCATGAAAATTACCGAGACAGAAATGACATATCCTCATTTCCTTTCCCCAACTTTCTTATCAAAACCCGCTGACGTGGCTACGCGAGGAACTCATGGACATGATAAACGTCAAAAAAAGAAAAACTTGATACTCCTTATTCCCCTACCCTTCCCCCCTCCCCCCAAGCTGCAATTCCCCTTGGGGAATCTCTCTCTGTCTGATACAGACCGGCGCCCCCCAAAAAACTGTCCCAAAATTTCCTTCTCGGGGGGGGGGGGGGGGAATTTCCTCGCTCGTCCAGATAAGGGATGACGCCAAGGAACCACTAGGGGATTCAATCTCATTATCAAGACTCTCTCTGTCTCTTTGTGTCTCTCTCTCTCTCATTCCCTATTCTCTCTCTCTCTCTCTCTCCTTCCCTATTCTCTCTTTATCTTTCTCTCTAATTTCGCCCTCCCTCTATCCTTCTCTCCCTCTCTCTCCTTCCCTATTCTCACTCTCTCTAATTCCCCCCTCCTCTCTCTCTCTCTCTCTCTCATTCCTTCTGTTTCTCTCTCTCTCTCTTTCTCTCCCTCTCCTTCCCTATTCCCTCTCTCTCTCCTTCCCTATTCTCTCTCTCTATCTTTCTAATTCCCCCTCTCTCTCTCTCTCTCTCTCTCTCTCTCTCTCTCTCTCTCTCTCTCTCTCTCTCTCTCTCTCTCCATGAAAATGCGAGATGCAGAATCCGCCCCTCACATACAAATCGAAGCCTGTGTGGTGGAAAGATATCCGGCCACACAGCTGAATAGGGAATGCATCGTCTCCAAAAGAAAGCAGCGATTCGGAAATACAGAGGAATGTTTGAACTGAAGTCAGGAGATAAGATACAGAACACACGATTATTTTTTTTACAGTTTTTAACCAGACATTCTTGTTGTTAGGGTAGCCGGTAGTTTATTTTATGCGGATTCAAAACAGATTTTTTATGTATGCGAGTTGATAAATATGTGTGTATATATATATTTACTGTATGTATATACATATATATATATAAAATATATACATATAAACACACACATCTGCAAACTCGACATCCATCACAATTTCTTGGGGGGGGGGAGAGAAAGATGGTTACCTAACTCCACATACCAAGAGCAGCCACTTAAGGAAAGAAGACAAATATTATTCAAATCTGACCCTGAGAGAGAAGAGAAACTCGTCATGAGAACAACGGGAACATGAAGGGGGAATGGGGGTTTCATGGGGGATTGGGGGTTTCCATGGCGTGGCATTCAAAAGGAGGCTTATTCCTTCCTCCAAAAAATCCCATTGTTTTTATGACAAAAGACTTCTCAATGGGAGAGTGCCACCAGCAATTCTCTCTCTCTCTCTCTCTCTCTTCTCTCTCTCTCTCTCTCTCTCTCTCTCTCTCTCTTTTTTTCTCTCTCTCTCTCTCTCTCTTTCTCTCTCTCTCTCTCTCTCATAGCCACTGACTAAGGCATCACTATGGATACTATACGCCTCGGGATGATTATGAAGTTGGTAAAATGAGATGCGACAATATTAATATCACAGAAATACAGACTAGTTTTCTACTTCAGGTCCCATACTGCTTCTCTAAAGGTCCACTTTATCATACAAGAGGACAATAATTATTATGCTTTATTACTACTTTCTGTCTAGTTGCTAAAGGAAATCTGATGTACTCAAACCAATTTCCACATAGGAACTATGTGGAATCACTCTCTCTCTCTCTCTCTCTCTCTCTCTCTCTCTCTCTCTCTCTCTCTCTCTCTCTCTCCTTCTTCTTCTTCTTCTTCTCCTCCTCGAAGGGCCCACGTACCATACAAAAGAACAATTTTTGCCTTATTACCACTTTCTGACCAGATGTTAAAAGAAATCCGATGTACACAAACAAATTACAACAATAGAAAATACGTGGAATCTCTCTCTCTCTCTCTCTCTCTCTCTCTCTCTCTCTCTCTCTCTCTCTCACTCTCTTATTTGCAAACACCAACAGCACTCTAGATGTCAAAAGGATTCTGATCCACACAGATTACGATAATAGGAACTACGTGGAATATATATCTTTATTCTCTCTCTCTCTCTCTCTCTCTCTCTCTCTCTCTCTCTCTCTCTCTCTCTCTCTCTCTCTCTCTCAACTTGCCAACACAAACAACACAATAATCACTAAAAACCACACAGCGGTATATACACAGCGTGGTGGCTAAGTCACCCCCATCAAGATTGAAAAGCCCCATACATCACTTTAAAGCGACTGGCAATCTTTCACGGAGAGAGAGAGAGAGAGAGAGAGAGAGAGAGAGAGAGAGAGAGAGAGAGAGAGAGAGAGAGAGAGAGAGGGCTAGCTACGTCCTCAATAAAACGCCGTGTTCTATGCAGGATCATGGGCATGAATAATGATGATATGATAGGATGATATGATGATCACTTTCAATTTCTGAAGGTTTCTGAAGGCGAGTTGGAAGCAGCGACCTTATTCCAGGACTTTATGAGAGAGAGAGAGAATTTCGTCTGGGAAAATAAATATCACAAAAAATTTATCGTGTATACTTATAATAAAAAACAAATACTACTTAGCAAATTATATGCACACTACATTAAGACACCAAAATACACAACTATAAACATTCCCTTGAAATATCCCCTCAAGAAATCTTACAATTACAAATCATCACAATCAAGATTTTACCAATTTGAAAAAAAAAAAAAAATATTAGAATTTCAATTCCAGACAAAACAGAAAGGAGAAATGCATGCACAGAAGTATCGCATGACATCCTTGAAAAGGTTTTTTTTTTTCCTTTTTTTTATGCAATGTTTTCCCGGTTGTGCCACACGCCCTAGCCATGTCAAATCAACGCCGAATTAACTGGATTACAATACGACAGCCATAACATTGCCAAGTTTCGAAATCTAATGACGGAATCGAGTGGTTGACGGGAATTTTGTTTGTTATGGCTGCAATCCTCCGCCCATTCCGAAAGACCAGAGCTTCCTGTCGTGAAAGATAGCAGTGATATAATTCAGGAACCAAATTAATCCACGATTTTCACTACACGATTAAATTTATAACAGTAATACAAACTGTCTTGAAGTTCTTTTGAATACAATTGCATATACAATTTATGCCGGAGGCCAAGCGTTGGGACCTACGAGGCCATTCAGCGCTGAAATCTGAAAGGGAAACTGAGAATAAAAGGTTTGAAAGGTGTAACAGGAGGAAAGCCTCGCAGCTGCACTAAGAAATAAGTCAGAAAATTTTGGAATGTAAGATGGAAGAAAGAATATGAATGGAGGTAGAGTAAAAGGAATGAAAGGGGTTGTAGCTAGGGGCCTAAGGATGGGACGCTGCAAAGAGCCTTAAGTAATGCCTACAGAGTTGAAGTTCTTAAATAACTTTTATATAATCATTCAGACCGTCTTCGCAGTATAAACACAAATAGCAACATTAAAAAAATTCCAGGCGAAGGTGGTTATGAATAAAAACACTTCAAAAAAAATTAATATTTATGCGGTGGTAAAATCAAAATGCGCTTAAAAGTTATTGCACGAAATCTGCTTAGGCTGATAACATGAATAATCGTCCATTCAGAGCATAAACTACATTAATGGCTGTCAATTTCCATCTTCCACTTACATACTCCACCAACACTTACACCGTCACTCACAGACACTGAAAAGAACATAGTAAAAAAGCGACAATCCCTTCTTTACGCTTCATCCGGCTGAAATTCACTCCGTTCCCTAAAGCAGCCTGAAAAAAACTGTTAGAATTTACAGTTATTTACAATTTTATGATGGCGAAGTTTGGGGAAGGCCCGGAAACTTCCGCAGGAATTGCATGCCCAAGAATAACAGGCTGGAAAACGCGCTACAATTCTCAGGTAGGAAGTTTAACGAGGTTCCTCCCAAGAGATGTATAATAATCCCGCTCGGGCAAACTTTGCCCATTAGAAAGCTTTAGACGAAAAAAAAAAAATAATAATAACCAAAATACATTTGCAGCTGCCATAGTACAAATCACTCCACCAGACTTGAGCGTGAAAACTCACCTTGGGAGAAAAAAATAAATATAAAATAAAATATGCGCCGAAGTTTCTTCAGCGCAATCGAGTTTTCTGTGCAGCCGCTACAGCCTACAATAAAGGCCACCGAAAATAGATCTATCTTTCGGTGGTCTCGGTGTAATGCTGTATGAGCCGTGGCCCATGAATCTTTAACCACGGCTAGGTGGTGGTCAGACCTATCTCAGTGCCAGAAGCACGATTATGGCTAACTTTAACCTTAAATCAAATAAAAACTACTCAGGCTAGAGAGCTGCAATTGGATATGGTTGGTGATTGGAGGGTGGATGATCAATATACCAATTTGCAACCCTCTAGCCTCGGTAGTTTTTAAGATCTGAGGGCGGACAGAAAAAGTGCAGACAGGAAAAAGCGCGGACGGACAGACAAAGCCGGCACAGTAGCTTTCGTTTACAGAAAAATAAGAAATAAACCTATTCTTCAAGTAATTACGTAAAAGGAGGAATTAGTTGTAGCGTGAAGCAAATAACCAGTTTTAAGGAACAACCGGATATTGTATGCACATTATGCCCCTACACCAACTGTCTCTTACACGGATCCATACATACTGTACATACATACTGACACACCAGCACTTTTAGCTCTCTCGTTACATTTACCAGTTTAAAAATCATTCTTCATCCCCAAAGCCTTGATGACCATATTTCAAGGTTCCGGGCTGCTCTTTGGAGCATGGATTGAATTGAAAATAGAATTTAGGCCAAAGGCCAAGCACTGGGACCAATGAAATCATTCAGCGCTGAAACGGAAATTGACAGTAAAAGATTTGAAAGGCGTAATAAGAGGAAACCCTCGCAGTTGCACTATGAATCAATTGTTAGGAGAGGGTGGAAAGTAAAAGGAACGAAAGCCGTTGCAGCTAGGGGCCTAGGAAAACCACGCTTCAAAGAACCGTAAGTAATGCCTACCGTGCACCGCATGAGGCGCACTGATCGCACTACGCCCCCACGAAGAAAAAATGAAAACCGCAAAGATCCTGCTTTATACACGGCAATTTCACTTTCTTCTCCCAATGCCATGAATGCGACTGAAGTGAAGGGCGTTTTGCATATAATGAACAAATAATTAAGCCTCACATTCTTCCACTAGAATGAGAACGATTACCTTCAAAAATGGAACAGGAAACATCAAGCAATTCAATTGTTATGACAATTTTCTACGTAATTTCAACAGCAAATTATTATTATTATTATTATTATTATTATTATTATTATTATTATTATTATTATTATCAGTGATAACTTTAAACAAACTGAAATATTTTAAAAACTTAAACTTCAAGATAAGACTCTGAATGCCTTATAAATTAATGATACGGATTATTGTTAATAAAGGCTGGGTAAGGAAACGAGAGAGAGAGAGAGAGAGAGAGAGAGAGAGAGAGAGATAAAATGACACTACTCATGAGAGAGAAATAATGACACAAAATGACAGAGACAGACAGAGAGAGAGAATGGGTTACAAAATGACACGATTCATGAGAGAGAGAGAGAGAGAGAGAGAGAGAGAGAGAGAGAGAGAGAGGGAAAATGACTCAAAATGCAACGTGATTCACACAAGAGAGACTGTGTTTACCCCGGTCGTGAAAGACATTCCGACCTCTTATAAACAAAAGCTTCTCCTCCCCTTCCCCAATCCCCATTCAACACCCCCCCCCTCCAACGCATAGCATGACGGTATACCATTACTCACTGGCGTGTATTTCACCACCGTCGTGCATACAGACACACACACACACACACACACACGAGGAGTTAACAGCTGTGAAAAGGAAATGGCCGTGATGGGATAATTGGCTGATGGATAATATCAGGTCTTTCCAAACATTGGGGAAAGGGATCCAAGAATGTAAACAAACAGTTTCGGGGAAAGCTGGTATTTAAATTCTCAGTGTATAGATGTGTGTGTGTGTATGTATGTATGTATGTATGTATGTATATATATATATATATATATATATATATATATATATATATATATATATATATATATATATATATATATATATATACTAACTATATATATATATATATAATATATATATATATATATAAATATACATATATATATATATACACACATACATACATACACATACACATCTATACACAAGCTTTGAGACTCTCCCTCCTAATATCTATCATTATTTGATAACAATAAAAGCAAAGAACCTTAACTATTAAGGCCAGAAGACTCTCTCTCTCTCTCTCTCTCTCTCTCTCTCTCTCTCTCTTTAATGGAATACAAACGATCATCATGAAGACTTGACAACTGTCAGTGACGAAACGTACATTTGAGACCAACGACCTCATTCTGAATGCAAGCACAAAAAAACCAATGTTGGCAGGAATAAAACGCATAACATAAATGATTAATCCAAACGAAGTCTAATAAGACCAGTGAGTCACATTCCTCGACATTGCAAAGGTCTCGTCCGAACGATCTGTTTTTAAGAGAGATGAAAATTTGTACAAAGTCAGGTTATTATTATTAATATTATTATTATTATTAGTAGGAGACCCTCTTTCAAACAAGTACTATTGAAAGAAATCGCTGCATTGATCTTTTATAGTTATAAGGAAAATAGAGAAGACTCTATACAAGACCAGTGCAGCTGATGCAGTGATTTCTTTCAATATTATTATTATTATTATTATCATTATTTAGAAGATGAACCCTATTCATGTGGAACAAGCCAACCACACACAGGGGCCACTGACTCGAAATTCAAGCTTCCAAGGAATATGGTGTACAGAAGATAATGGGAAATACAGAAAGAGATGAGTTTTTATAAAAAGATAAATTAACAAATTAACAAATAAATAAATACAAAATGTAAGTAAATTATTAAAGTATAAGGAGAATTGTATTTAGGTATTAACGCACTGCACCTTCGCTTGAACTTCTGAAGTTCCAATTCCAAAAGTTAAAAAACAGTAGGTTATGGGTTGCGAGAGAAAGCATTGTGAATGCCAAGCGGCAACTACTTTGACTTGCAGAGAATCCAGACGTATTCTCTATACATTTATAATATACTTTTGATCTCTGATCCCCTTTTCCTGCCGAGAGCACTCGAACCTCTCAGCTCCAGAGGTCCTTTATTCCTCACACCGCTGGACTGGGGAACAGCCTCCCTGCTGAGAATGTCGCGCAGTTGGAACTTCTTCAGAAGTTCAAGCGAAGATGCAATGTATTACTACCATTATACAACTCTCCTTGTATTTGATAATTCACTTACATTCTTTATTTATTCATTTATTAGTTTGTTAATCTGTATGTTTTTTCTAATAATTTATCTCTTCTTTTTGTATTTCCCATTACCTTCTGTTACTTCTTTCGATCGACCACCATATTATGTGGAAGCTTGAATTTCAGATCAATGGCCCCTTTGGTGGGCTTGATCCATATGAATTGAATTGGGTTCTTCTTCTGAATAATAAATAATAATAGTAATAATAATAATCTTTGGAAGCTTGAATTTCAATTCTGAGTCAATGGTCCCTGTGGTGGGCTTGTTCCTTATGAATAGGGTTCATCTTCTGAATATTAATAATTGTCTATCTCATGTACCTAATCCGACTTTTATTTTCTAACCCTCACAAGCTCTTCTCCCTTAATTGGTTATTGGTCCATGACTTCCTCCCAAGTGTAACACCCATGGGAAATTTGTCGTTTCACAATCACATGTAAATCTGCTTCTCTTGCCCATAAAAGATATGAAATAGGATTTCTGACAACACTTGAGCGATTTAATTGTAGAAAAATATACACTCTCTCTCTCTCTCTCTCTCTCTCTCTCTCTCTCTCTCTCTCTAATGCCAGGGGTTAAATTTATGAAGTCAATTCTTCTCGCTCTCATTATACCAAGTTGAATTCAATCTCCATTCAATTACAAACCCTCCCCCCCCCAATCTAAGACACCGTAATCTTAACTAAATCAATTACTCTCACACGAGGACTAATCAACAAATCGTTCTCTCTCTCTCTCTCCTTTATCTAGATCTCTATCCCTCTCTATCTCTTTATCTAGATCTCTATCCCTCTCTCTCTCTCTCTCTATCTTTCCTTACTTCTTGAGATGTGCCTCTCTCTCCCTCTCTCTCTCTCTACTTCTACAGATGTGGGTTCTCTCTCTCTCTCTCTCTCTCTCTCTCTCTCTCTCTCTCTCTCGACTTCTAGAGATGTGGGTTCTCTCTCTCTCATGCTTAGCACCCAATTAACGACTAAATAAAGTCACAACTAAGCAAAATAAACACTTCGTTCCCACCCTCCATCACCCTGTAGTACGCGAGGGCCTCTATATAATATGATGTCACTTACGTGGAAGTTAAAATGTCAAAACAAAGCATAATTAAACGGTTCTTTACGCTTCTCGTAATGAAGCGCTGCTACTGGCAAGGAGGACTAGTGGTGGTGTTTACCTAGAACGTCATAACAACCCATATAACTGCATTTGAAAACCCCCTTCTGTTTATTTACAGTAATGATGGATTCAACAAATGAGATTGCGCCTAAACGTCGTCTGGCTTAATTCTGACGCAGTTTTTAAGAAGTGGGGGCAAAGAGACTGGCTGTCTGACGTTGTATGTTCGTGCAAGCATAATCTGATT
>NC_089779.1:18002332-18004832 GCF_040412425.1 Macrobrachium rosenbergii
AACAGGCATGCTATCTGTCTCTACATGTCTACCTGAGTGTTCAGTCTCTCTCTCTCTCTCTCTCTCTCTCTCTCTCTCTCTCTCTCTCTCATACACAAACACACATACACACACACAAACGAACTCACGATACAGGCTACAGGCGCGCGTGTATAAATACATGCAAAATACGTTCGCAAATCCCCAGATATTCATTTTACATTTTTCTCAGTCGCAGAAACGAATCCCTGACAGATAACCTCATTAGTACCCAAAACATCATTCCCAAAAATTTACAAACCAACCCACGACCCCAAAAGACCTTTATAGGCTGTGGCAAGAACAAGCAACTGCATTAAACAATGCACTTCTGTGACCTTAAACCTTAAATACTGCACCTGCGTGACTTGCACATTGAACACTTTCGTGCATGTGCATATGCAGCGTTACTTGTTTTCTTTTTTATTATTATTATTATTATTATTATTATTATTATTATTATTATTATTATTATTATTATTCAGAGGATGAGCCCTATTCATATGGAACGAACCCACCACAGGGGCCACTGACACGAAATTCAAGCTTCCAAAGAATATTATGGTGTTCATTCGAAAGAAGTAACAGAAGGTAATGAGAAATACAGAAAGAGATCAGTAATTAGAAAAACAGATAAATTAACAAATAAATAAAAATGTAAGTAAAATATTTAAATGCAAGTTCAATTATATCGGGGTAGCCATGCACTGCAACTTCGCTTGAACTTCTGAAGAAGTTCCAATTGCCAGGCATCCTTTGGGAGGAGGCTGTTCCACAGTCCAACGGTGTGAGGAATAAAGGACCTCTGGAACTGAGGAGTAAAACTAATTTGCAGACATTTATCTTGTAATTAGTTAGACGGAGTAAAATACAATAAAGAAGGTTCAGACTGCCATAATACAAACTCTTGGCACTCCACAAAAATCTGTCTCAATCTATGATTTACTCACCATACATGCAGGATTTAAACCCCAACCCCCCAACCCCCCCTCCCGAAAAACACACACACACACATATATATATATATATATATATATATATATATATATATATATATATATATATATATATATATATATGGCTGGAGACGTCTAACGATCCTAGATATCTCAGAGGATGACAAAATATACATCTTGAAACCTGAGGTGCTTTTAAAAGTAAATGATGTATATATACTTGCCAAATTCATAAGAAATATATGTATTAAAACCAATACCCGTGTAAAATACACTGACATTTAGGAAATAAATGTCAGTGAGATTCCAGTCACTAAGTACAAATATTTGAGATGAATCAAGGTGATCACCTTCTGTGGCAAAGGTCTCTATACAATTTCAGCTACGATTAGTAGGCAAATCTGCTTTCTATCAAGCTTTCAAGCGAATCTGCTTTCAACCAATCTTTCGAGCAAATCTGCTTTCAAACAAACTTTGAAGCAAATCTGCTTTCAAACAAACTTTGAAGCAAATCTGCTTTCAAACAAACTTTGAAGCAAATCTGCTTTCAAACAAGCTTTCTCATTCATCGGAACAGGTGCGGAACCCTTTCGCCTTGCTTTCTAAATTCTAGCATGTCTATTTATTATACATCTATACAACCAAGATTCTGCATGTGAAATCAGAATACTTAAAAAAAAAAAGTGTACAGTGAAAAATCTGCACAAAGCGTTAATTCGTAATTTCCCAACTTATAAATATTTCATTCGGACTTTGAGGTAAAATGTATAATGAACCATGACAAACACCAGTAAAAATCTAAGGGATTTACCCGCCACGAACCAACATTTTCAAGACCCGAAACTAACAACCACAATGTTTTGCTTGAAATTATTCGACAGTCTAGACTGTAAGAGACAAAAATTACAGTTTTGTTGAAACAGGACAAAATGGCAAGCAGATAAAATAGAACTTTAATTATGCATTAGTCTTTAAATGTTTGAAGGTATATTGCACACGCACGAAAACACTGCAGTCTCGCACAGTCCACCACAAATAAACAAAACAGCGTAATAAGGGTCGCGCCACTCCGACACAATTTTCAGAGGCACTAAATAACCGCAAACTGTCAGTTTCACATTACAGATCTCGCTTCTGATTGCCCAATGTTATTCTAAGCTCACTGACCCTATACTGGTCCTCGGCGGGTGTTCAAAAACCACTATAAAGCGACTTCATGGCTCCACCAGTATGTAATTAAACAGCGATCTCTTCCCACGGCCGTGAACTGTGCTGTACCTGAACTTTTTCCTCTTTCTTTTAGGTTCCTCTGTCGCTTTGGGTTTCGACCTTTGGGTAATAATGCTTCAATGCACAAACATTTTAACAACTGAAACAAATTAATTTTAATTTTTTTAACCATACATTCGACCTTTGGGTAATAAAATGCTTCAATGCACGAGATTTTAATATTTGGAATGTGGATTCTGTACAAATTAATTTTAATATTTTTAACCATAATTTCGGCCTTTGGGTAATAAAATACC
>NC_089779.1:18009832-18024832 GCF_040412425.1 Macrobrachium rosenbergii
CCGTCAGTAAAATGAAATAATATACGAATAACAACAATAAATACAGCGGTAAAAGATATACGCACGCAGACGACTTTTTGTAGCCCATGGTTGAGGAATACACTCTGCAATATTATTATTATTATTATTATTATTATTATTATTATTCTGACGATGAACCCTATTCATATGGAACAACCCAAATGGGCTACTGACTTGAAATTCAAGCTTCCAAAGAATATTATGGTGTTCATTACGAAGAAGGAAGAAAAGAAGTATACAAAAACTGTCCTCCCAAGGTTCCGTACGAGAGAAATCCGTTTCCAAAAACTTTTTGTTTTCACGTTTTTCATGAAATAAACAGAAGCAAAAGAAACACCACTTCAACAAAACAATTTAAAGAGAAGGACTAGAATTTCATCCTGTATATTCAAAGCCTTCTATAACTTGCCTTCCAAATATTCAAAGCCTTCTATAACTTGCCTTCCAAAATCAATTTTACTTTCATTTTTTCATGAAAAAAACAAGAAGCAATAAAGCCATCACTTCAACAAAACAATTAAAAAAAGGACTAGAATTTCTTCCTGTACATTCAAAGCCTTCTCCTTCTACAAGTTTTTGCCTTCCAAAATCAAAACAGGCACTCAGACGAGCACCAGTTCGTCTCGTCCTTCATCAAAAGCAAACTTCCTTTCGATGGCCAAATCATTCTTCCTGCAAGCAAAGTTCAAACTTGTCTCACATCCTTGCTCGTCCTAAGTGCTTCGGCATCCTGTTGCCTTCTTTATTATTATTAAGCTCGGATGCTCCAGACAGCCCCAGGAATCATGCAAAGGGAACACCGCAATATTACACGATTATCGGTGCTGTCAGCAGCTCGGCGGATGGCGGAAATTTATGGGGAACAGTTGAGAGAGAGAGAGAGAGAGAGAGAGAGAGAGAGAGAGAGAGAGAGAGAGAGAGAGAGAGAGAGAGAGAATTACAGCTCTACAAATTGAAATGTTTTGTTTTCTTATTTCAGAGAGAGAGAGAATCACAATTCTACAAACTGAAGATATGTTTCATTAGTTGTTTTTAATTTGACAGAGAGAGAGAGAGAGAGAGAGAGAGAGAGAGAGAGAGAGAGAGAGAGAGAGAGAGAGAGAGAGAGAGAGAGAGAATCACAGTTCTGCAAACTGAACAAATATCCTACCAGCTGTCTTTACTTGAGAGAGAGAGAGAGAGAGAAAACCACAGTTCACCAAATTGAACAAGCACCTCAACCCTTCCCTTACATCAACAAAAACAAATACCCCAAACATAAAATTTACATTTTCCTCTAAAAACAACAAAAAAGCAAAATCCAAGCACTCACGCAAGCAAGCATATAAGCATGACATTACCGACATCCAGCAGACAGAATTCACCAGACAAAATACAGCCGGTGTGGGCACAATAGCATTAGCCTGCAGCCTCCCAGTTGTAACAATTACGACGGAATCCTGCCAGGCAGCCACCGGATGCATCGGAAAATCAGTGATTATCTGCAGTTCTAACCGCAAACCGGGAAGCAATTGCGACGTCGCTAAAAAGTTTAGGAAGTCTTCGTGTCAGGGAGGTACAGGGACTTTATTCAATGGATTTCTGACGAAATGCTGCCATTAATTCAGTCTTCATGACAGGGAGGTAGAGGCCTTTTTACAATGGATTTTTGCCACTGCCATTCAGTCTCATATCAAGAAGGTACCAGTTGCCTTTATTCACTTTTATTTACTGCCATTCAGTCTCATATCAAGAAGGTACCAGTTACTTTTGTTCACTTTTATTTACTGCCATTCAGTCTCATATAAAGAAGGTACCAGTTGCCTTTATTCACTTTTATTTACTGCCATTCAGTCTCATATCAAGAAGGTACCAGTTACTTTTGTTCACTTTTATTTACTGCCATTCAGTCTCATATCAAGAAGGTACCAGTTGCCTTTATTCACTTTTTTTACTGCCATTCAGTCTCATATCAAGAAGGTACCAGTTGCTTTTGTTCACTTTTATTTACTGCCATTCATTCTCATATCAAGAAGGTACCAGATGCTTTTTTTTTCACTGGAATTTGACAAAATACTCCCATTCAGTCTTCATGTCAAGGAGGGAGAGGCCTTTATTCAATGGATTTCTGACGAAATACTGTCATTCAGTCTTCATGACAAGGAGGTACCACTTCCTTTTAGTTAACAGATTTTGGGGAAAATTCACCATCACGCAGAGAAGGGATTATTGAGAAGCTTTCACTAATAAGGGTGTTCAAGTCCGATAAATGCATTTAATCTACACATTTTTTGACTGAGACCATTTTTATTAAAGCATATTGAAGTTGAAATTATCTCTCTAAGAACACGCCTTTACCTGATACAATTTTCTAAAGAATATTATCACGGAGCTTCACTCCACGTGAAGATAACGACTTAGAAAATTAAAATGTTACAGTTTGATTAAATTCCCTACATTTATCAGCCTTTACGTAAAAGCTTTGTTTAAAATATGATTCTCGAAGAAAAAATTACTGAGTAGTTTTTGTTAAAATTTTACTTGATAAATGTTATGAATAATATACATATATATATATATATATATATATATATATATATATATATATATATATATATATATATATATATACACACACACACACACACATACACACACACACACACACTCACACTGTACAAGCCTTCGTATCCAGGCTTTCAATGCAAGATTATTTGTATTCAATCCAAATTTCATCAAAACTCCCTGAGCCAGAAGCCAAAATCTCTTTATCAATTTTAACCAACATATTTCCCTTCTCGACGCTGCAATCACATCTGATTCACTCTGACAGATGACATGATTCGCCACAAAGTAAACCGAATTCGCCGTTCAACAAATCATCATCCCAAGGAGAAACGATTCAACCATTTATTAATTCACGGGAATTAATGTCGACAAGGGAGAACAGGACCTGCTTGCTTCAACCTTCAGCTAATTAAAAGCCGTAAAGCTCCTTATCTTCAAACCGTTTTACAGACTGTTTCTCTCTCTCTCTCTCTATACAAGGACGAAGTTAGATCTCTCATCATTGCTTTGAACGTCATAATGCTCTTTATCTCCAAATAATTTTACAGACAGTGTTTCTCTCTCTTTCTCTCTCTCTCTACAAGGACAAAGTTAGATCTCTCATTACAGCTTTCAACAACGGCAATATACAATGTCTAAGTCGACTCAAGGAACACAAAATTTCTCTCTCTCTCTCTCTCTCACACACACAAACTTACATCCCCTCTCAAAAACTTTTATGAATAATTTGCCTTTCTCTCTCTCTCTCTCTCTCTCTCTCTCTCTCTCTCTCTCTCTCTCTCTCTCTCTCTCTCTCTCTCAATATGAACTGAATGCAAAAATAAAAAGTAAAAAAAAAAAAAGCTACTTGAAGCTGAAAAATCGTAACTATCAGATCACTGAGAGGACTCAATGTGTAAGTGTAAATATTCCCTAAGCAAACTGTCTGAAAAATAAACATGAAAAAATCAAGGACCCTTTCCAAGCATGTCGGGTGGAACCGTATCTTCCAAGCTCCTTCTTTTACGGATAATCTATTCCGGTAAAATCTTAAATCGTTCGTTTGTCACAATACTGCCTCAGCTAATTGAAGGACGCATTACGAGGTTTTAAAGGACGCATTACGAGTCTTTAAAAGACGGATTGTAAGTTTTTCAAGGACGCATTGCGAGTTTTTCAAGGACGTATTGCGATTTTTCAAGGACGCATTGCGAGTTTTTCAAGGACGAATTGCGAGTTTTTCAAGGACGCATAACGAGTTTTTAAAGGACGCACTGCGAGTTTTTAAAATGACGCAGATCTGAATCGACACCATACTAATATGACTGTGTAGATTAACAATGCAAGGTCGGAATCTCAACCGAGACAAATTCTTAATGAGGTTAAAACAATCAAAAGATAAAGATTTTCATCTATTTATTAATTAAAATTTTCCTTTTTACTAAAGAGATATCTCTTCTTTCTGTATTTCCCTTTACCCCCCCCCCCCCCTCTTACTTCCTAATGAACACCACAATATATTTTGGAAGCTCGAATTTCAAGTCAATCGTCCCTGTGGGCTTGTTCCTTGTGAATAATAATAATAATAATAATAATAATAATAATAATAATAATAATATAATAATAATAATAATAATAATAATAATAATAATAATTAATGAAAGTTACGCAGTTCTGGAGTGTCTGACGATACACTGAAATTAACTGCGGCTAAAACAAAACGAATAATGACAACCTGTCTGATTCCAAAAACAAATAACTCGCAATACCATTTCTTGTATAAGATCATTTTCACCCAAACAAAAGCAATAAACAATCACTGCAGAATTTGTGACAAGAGGAAATTATCAATCCACTTACCCAAGCACACATTCTGCATATGTGTGTATGCATGAATACATATTTCTTTTTCTATACAAAGTTGTTTTCCCTAACAGGGGAAGGCCCTATAGGAAAAACAACATAACGGGTCACAACAACATGAGAGAGAGAGAGAGAGAGAGAGAGAGAGAGAGAGAGAGAGAGAGAGAGAGAGAGAGAGAGAGAGAGAGAGACTGACTTCCTAGACTTTGCCTTGTGGGTAGTCTATTATTTGTCTCTTAAATGGCGAACCCATCACAATGCACTCTATCTTTCTTTGGCGGCACCACCACTTAAAAAAAAAATGACAAGAGCTAATGCACACGCGAATGTGCTTTCAGGTTTCCTTTACCAAGTTCCCGAACGCCAACAACGAAGCCCTTTTGAAGACAAGCCTCGAGATTCGGCGACCAAATCCGTTTTTCCTTTCACCTTACATCCCAGAGAGGATCTTCTGTTCGCTTCGGTCATACGAAAAAGGAGATGGGTAATCTTTAAAGGCATCCTCGTCGTGAAGCAAAGAACAGTTAGTTATTACTGATAAGGATATCCTTTCAACATGCCTACCAGCAATACAGAATAGAACAGAATATAGGATTGAGGCCAAAGGCCAAGCGATTGGAACGTATGAGGTAACTGAGCGCTGAGACAGAAATTGACAGCAAAAAGGTTTGAAAGATGTAACAGGAGGAAAACCTCAAAGCAGTTGTACTTTGAAGCAACAGCTAGGAGAGGATGGAAAGTAAGATGGAAGAAAGAGAATATGAACGGAGGTGCAGTAAGAGGAACGAAAGGGGTTGCAGCTACGGGAATCATCAATGCATTCCTGATTCAACTAGTGCTAAGCAACTAATTTCCAACATGCTTTAAATTCACCCTAAATCATTTTAGTATTAAGAGGGAAATGATGAGAAGATGCATTTCCAATGTATAAAGGTAAACAGCCAATAGGTTAACAATAAAATATCAAGGCAAAAAGCAATTTCAATTTGACTAAATTTCAATTTGCTATTTATTAACCCCACCCAAAGTACCATATTAAAAACCATCATTTGACACGCCAAGAAATAATAATAATAATAATAATAATAATAATAATAATAATAATAATAATAACAGCACGAGTCTTGAAATGGAGAAACAAATCCGCAGTTGTGCAAGAGTACAGTTATACTTAAAAATAAAGCTAAAGAGAGAGCTTTCGAGAATCTGTGCGATTCCATTTTTAAATCGTATGGGTACATATCCATTTGTACTCTCACGTAACTGGATTTGTTTCTCTTATAATAATAATAATAATAATAATAATAATAATAACACCCTCAAAGACATAAAAGAAGCGTTAAAGGAATAAAGACTAGTAGGAAGAGTTAACAGACAAATGAGAGGCAGTGTGCCGTCACGGACACAAGACGAGGAAAGCAGATGCTGCTGAACGCCTGGTGTAGAAGGTTCTAGAACGTTCGGCTTATTATATATACCTTCTCGATAACATCATCATCATCATCATCATCATCTACTTCACTCCCACAATGCAACACCAACCCCACCCATCTTTACAATTTTTTTTTTACAATCTTTTTTTTTTTTTCTATAAATGCAAGGAGATTTCGGTGATTTTCTTGCTGGCTAGAAAGCGAGTAAATTGCGCATTTACTAGGTGCTATTAGCATTTTTGGAATAGTTACAAGAAGATTTCGATGCTTTCCCTGCGTGCTAGATGCTAGCAAACAGCGCATTTACTAGGTGCTATTGGCAACTATACAATGATCGACTGGCAACAGTGAAATTATTCTTCAGATCTGCATAATTTTCCTCAAGAGCTACACAAGAATAATAAGAGCAATAGGAAAAGGAACGACCCAACAAGCACCAGACCCACTGACCTAGAAAGTACCCAGAAGATAATTACTAACAGTAAATAAAAGAGAGAATAAAAGGGGAAATAATCACAAAGGAAGCAGCAGTCAAGTGGTCGCTGTTTCGAGTGGCATGGGGCACGATGAGAGGGGGTCTTCTGGGAGGTACAGTCAAGGATGGACAAACGCTGGTCTATGCCTCTCGATGCAAGAGAGAGAGAGAGAGAGAGAGTGTTTAAACAAGCAGACTGTGCCGATGACGTGTCAAGCATCCGAAGGTCAAGGGATATTATGTCATGCACAAATATACACACAGTCGCGAACACCCCCAGCGCCTAAGCAAACAAAACCCGCGACAGACATGCTAGAACGACTGTGTCCTTTTCTCTCTCTCTCTCTCTCTCTCTTCGCCACACCTCTAGAGGCACTGCCAAAGCCACCACGAGACATGACCATAACGTCACCACCTTCAGGATGTTGGTCCGAATGACAATCTTCCTGCAGGAACTTCCTTACATGTGAGGGAAAGAAACACGACAACTTAGGAACTTTAGAATCCTTCTCAAGGAACTTTAGGATACGAAGGGAGAGAGAGAACAGGATAGTGGATGAAAATGGGAAAGGACAGGGTTAGGAAGTCAGGGAGGAAGGGAGAGGCCTCTGAGTGTGACTCACGTCTGATGACCGTAGGTTGGGCATGGCAAACGGTGGGCCTCGGGTCAAGGTTGACTATAACACCACCTTGGGGAACCGAGATATCACCTTGGGGAACCGAGAATCACCTTGGGGAACCAAGATACCACCCTGGAGAACCGAGAATCACGAGTCAGTCAGACGAAGTTATGGAGAACATAAACAACAGAAGAACAGGAGACCACTTGAAGGGTTATGCAAGGACCCGTAACGATAATACAATGTACAGTGAGATATTGTTGACGCTTTGCTTAATAAACATCCCCCCCCCCAACGTAGGTCCTGTGCTCCGGGGGGTAGGTCCTGTGCTCCGTTACCCAAAAGAGAGAGAGAGAGAGAGAGAGAGAGAGAGAGAGAGAGAGAGAGAGAGAGAGAGACGGGTCGCCAGAGGAAGGATGACAAAATGGATAAAGGTTTGGGCAGGGCAGGAAGCCGTCGAACGAGGCTGGAGGAGGAGGAGGAGGAGGAGGAGGAGGAGGAGGAGGAGGACGAGATGATGTTGAGGGCATAGGCGGGGCAGGAAATTGTGGGTGGAACCACTGAAAAGGAGGAAAGCAGGACGGATGCCAGTCACTTAAAGACCTTTAAAACAGAAATAGATGGGCGGCTGACTGCGTGCTGTTCCGTAAAACAATTCGCTGAAGACAACACATATCTCGAAAAAAAAAATTATCTACATAAACAAGCGAACTCAAAATAATAATATTTAAAAATCTCTCTCTCTCTCTCTCTCTCTCTCTCTCTCTCTCTCTCCTAAATGTAAAGTTCATAAATAATTCTAGATACAAATGCTTTAGCAGCCCCAAATGATATAGAGTAACTGAAATTCCTCCACAAATAAACTGAAGTATACCACTTCAAATGTGTATCCTGAGATAACGGAAATATATCAATGGGATATACTGAAGTAACAATATTAATTAAACACTATATAGCACCTTATCCTATATAATGTATGATACTTCTACTTTTATACTAGTTTTGATGACAAGAACATTAACTCTTCGTGATGTAAAGCAGAGAATGCACGCAAAAACTTGGCCTTAGAATCATGGTGTCAGCAATTTATTACCAAGAATGAAAGAAAACAAGTAAAACATGCGCCGAAAATTCTTCGGCGCAATCGAGTTTTCTGTACAGCCGCTACAGCGTATAATCAAGGCCACCAAACACAGATCTATCTTTCAGTGGTCTCGGTATAATGGTGCATGAACCGCGGCCCATGAAACTTGAACCACGGCCCGGTTGGTGGCTGGCCTATATCGTTACCAGACGCACGATTATGGCTGACTTTAACCTTAAATAAAATAAAAACTACTGAGGCTAAAGGGCTGCAATTTGGTATGTTTGATGATTGGAGGGTGGCTGATCAACATACCAATTTGCAGCTCTCTAGTCCCAGGAGTTTTTAAGATCTGAGGGCGGACAGAAAAAAGTTGCGGACGGACAGACAAAGCCGGCACAAGAGTTTTCTGTACAGAAAACTAAAAACTATTATCAGTATCCTCATTAATTGATAGCACTGCAAAACATACAAACCAATCGAAAGGAAATGTATTTTGGGAGTTAAAGAGACCTAAAACTATCTCCGAGTTAAAGGGACCTAAAACGATCCCGGAGTTAAGGAACCTACAACTATCTCCACTTTACAAACTGCAAAGCGAAAACGAAGAACCACCACAAGTGCGTTCAGCCCGCAAGGCACATTTATACAACCCGCCCAAAATCACACGACCTTGAACAAGAGACCCCTTTATTAGGGAAATGGCCCACTCGCGCCGTGCTTAACGACTGTAATGATGATGAGGGTGCTACTGCCAGCGCTTCTCATTACCAGCTCATTACCAAAATCAACAACCGGAGACTAATTGATCATTCTCCGCTGAATGCTAGCACATTCACAAAAAAGGACTTACGATTATATCCCCAAAAGTTATTAAAACATAAGGCTTATAATTATGACGTCCTTGATGCAATACATTACAACCCTAATAATATTCTCCTTGCATTTTAATACATTTTTATCTATTTATTAATTTGTGTTTTTTTATTTATTAAGTGGTATCTCTTATTTCTGTATTTCCCTTTACTTCCTCTTACTTCTTCCTAATGAACACCATATTCTTTGGAAGCTTGAAATTCAAGCCTATGGCCCCTTTGATTGGCTTGTTCCACATGAATAGGGTTCAGCTACTGAATAATAATAATAATAATAATAATAATAATGAACCAAACAAAAACTTCTTTCAGTTTTCTTCTGAAGATGGAAAGATTGCTGGGTCTTGAACCAGCCTGACTACCTCATCTCTTGAAAAAGGGTCACAGTTAGGACCTGAAAGTGCTCGAGATCAAAGTAATATGTAAATATTTACCAGTAAACAAGTTATACACAAGAATCTTGTGGGTTTCTCTTTCAATAATAATAATAATAATAATAATAATAATAATAATAATAATAATAATAATAATAATAATAATAATAATAATAGATTTTATATATGGTCTTTTCAATTCTTATTATTTTCTTCTCACTGAAAAGACCATATATAAAATCAATTCCACTGATGCTGCCATTCTCTTTAACAAGACTTGCTTGAAAGAGGGTCTGCTACCTTCATATAATAATAATAATAATAAAAATAATAATAATAATAATAATAATAATAATAAATTAAAGATTATTAAAAAGGAAAAAACAGTTCTAGTTTAAAAGACCACGTTGTTTACACACAAAAAAAGAACATAATTACTCTACTCGCCTAAAAAATTAATTGGTGAAAAAAAGGGATTGTGGTTACACGAATTAAAACATTAACCTCCATGACTGCACACACGAGACAATCTCTCTTTCACAGAAACCCTGAACTGTGAGAAATGATGAAAGGGAGGGAGTGATGCTAACTATTTTTACTTATTGCCTAGCTAACAGAAGGACCTAAGAATGTACCGAAAGAATTCACGTATTGCAAATACATTATAATAAGCGACTACCTGTAAAAAAAAAAAAAAGCAACTGAAAATCGTAAATGTAATTTGAACGATCCTGATTCGTTTAATATTTGATTATTTTTTAAATATGAAAAGCGTAAATATCCTTTTAACAATTTTTTTTACAGCACGAAACATTTTTTTTTTGATTGACAGGATTTAGATTTTTCAATTCACACAGTAGTACCGTGCATATGAAAACGTCCACAGTGAACAGTAAATCTAACAGTATTGTATTTTTTGTGTTATTGTCTAAAAATACTCTTAGGTACCAGTCAGAGTTTGATTGTAAACAATCTTGTTTATCAACTTCACGCCTGTCGTTATTAAAGCAGTTTCATTAAGCGCAGTTATCTGATATATTCGTAAAACAATAACATTACTGACATTAAAAAATACTCACAATAACATGTCTTGAAATGGAGAAACAAATCCACCGTTGTGTATTGGTAAAAATGTACTTAAAAATAAATCCATTCAGAGCTTTCGGGAATCTGTTCGATTCCCCTTTTATTTCTAAATATATTTTTACCCACACAACTGTGGATTTGTTTCTCGAAGACCATGTATGACCCACTCCCCACCCTCTCTCTCTCTCTCACACACACACAAACATTGATCCCTATCAAAAACTTAAATATAATTTGCCTCCTCTGTGTGTGTGTGTGTGTGTGTGTGTGTGTGTGTGTGTGTGTGTGTGTGTGTGTGGTAGTGACTTAATGTAAGGGAGAGTTCCCAAGAATTATCAAAACATGAGGTGGTTGGAAGTTTTTTTTCCGTCTGTCAATCTCGTCTTAACATCGTGTTCGTGATTACCTCGTCCTGTATTTTGTATTTTTACTTGTAACTGCATTTGTAATTGCTTCTCAATCTCCAAAGTACAAGTATTCAACACGTACTAATTTGGACGAGCATACTGCGTTTATACACTTACCAAATATTTTACCCATCGTAAACCTTGGCAGAGTTTCAAGGTCCAAACACAGACAGTACTTCCCTGGGTTCAAGTTGAGAGTCTCTCTCTCTCTCTCTCTCTCTCTCTCTCTCTCTCTCTCTCTCTCTGTCTTGGCGTAGCACACCTGTTTAACTGTTTTTGTCTGAATCGTCTTCAGGAATGCAGAGAATTCTGGGACGTCACGGCATTTCTGACGCCTTTGAAAAGCGTTGTCAAAACTTACCTTTAAAAGTGACGTCGTGGAATTTGACCTATTGTTTAATCCATTTTAAGGTTACTGATATATTTATGATCAACACTGAAATTCGAAGAACGGAAAATGAAGCATCAGTCAGTGACATTTCCTTGACAGAGTTCAAGCTTTTTATGATCAAGTGTACATATGTACAGTTTTGCTATTTTCAACTTTCGTATTTAGCCTTCTACAACCGATTTCTGTAACCAACTAAGGTCCCTAGCTGAAAATTAATTGTATGCGATCTTATATTTTAATTGTTATCATTGTTAATGTTTTTTTTACTACTATTCTCAATATTATAACTGTCATTACCATTATTATGAATACTATTTTGTATACTTCTTCAGCAGCCGTGTGAATATTACCGATTTATCATTTTTTATCATGTTAACCCATGTACCTAGACTGTGTATGTTACTCTCTACTTTGTATATTTGTATATGGCCTCGAGCTGATATAAAATCTGTTATTATTATTATTATTATTATTATTATAAAGCCCTCTACTCACAGCACCTCCCATTTGAACCTTTTCAATTGAAGCTGGCTAAATTTTGCAAATTTCAAAAATTTCACTTCCATGAAGAAATCAGAAGCCAGTCATGTTCTAGGGTTCTAGGCTATGACGATTGGCGATATTTAACAGAATAATCGCGCTTTTTCTCCATCAACCGCTTTGTATGTAAAGGCCAATATGTCTAAACTGGAGTATTACAAGAAACCTCTTCAAAAGATGACCCTCAGAACAAAGGTCAAACGCCTTGGTGACCCCAAGGTCTATTGTCTAGCGTCTCATGCATGGTCAACCGTATCTAATCTGGCTCGGTAGACTCTCTCTCTCTCTCTCTCTCTCTCTCTCTCTCTCTCTCTCTCTCTCCAAGTCACGCTTGATTAAACGAAAATTCAATCCGGTGAACTATTTCCAGCCCTAGATTAAGCGGACTAAGTAAACCACATGATGATAAATGTTAGCTATTTTCATTTTTAAAGGTCAGTTTCTTGATCCACTGACCATTACTTATGCAACGCCCACTCTGCACCAGTAAAGCTCTCCCTATCCCCATATCCTATATAATGCAAGCTTACATTCTTCCTAAAAAAAAAAAGACGATTCTTTAGCAGCCTGTCAGAGAGATCTGGAAAATGTTATGACAATGGAAGGTCAACAATAAGGGTAGCCATTATTATCTGCATCAAAATAAATCCTATAATTGGAATTGGAATATAAGATTTAGACCAACGGCCAAGCGCTATGACCCTATGAGGTCATTCAGCGATGAAAATAATTTGAAACAACTGTTAAGAGAGGATGGAAAGTAAGATGGATGAACAAGAATAAGAACGGAGGTAGAGTAAAGGGAATGAAAGGGGTTATAGCAGCTAGGGGCTTAAGGAAGGGACGCTGTAGAGAACCTTAAGTAATGCCTACAGTGCACCGCACCTGAGGTGCACTTAAGGCACCACCCCCCTTCGGGAGAAATCCTATAATGGACCAAAACTCGATATTCATCATAAATGGAAAATAACATCATTGTCTTATCAAGAACAGCATCGAAATAGACCTTTTACAAATTGCTGAGTCAAACATGATCAAAAGTAAGTTCAGAAACCTTTCGTTCAGCGGATTATCCCATCTCCCTACGTAGCTGCAGGTGAGGAAAAACGGTACGTACGGTACTTGTAGACTGAGGGGAGAGGGACGATGAGATGGCGGAGAGATTAGAGGCCAGGGTGAAAATGGAGGAGGAGGAGGAGGAGGAGGAGGAGCAGGAGGAGGAGGAGGACCCAGAGATCATGTTCTCTGAAATGAAGACGAGCCTTTTATCTCTTCCTCTCAAAACCAGTTCAAGATACGAGACAAACTGAACGTGGAAAGAAATGGAGGAGGAGGAGGAGGCACCAAAAGAAAGGAACGAACAACCACCAAACCAGGTGACGTAAATGGTGTATACCCTTGGCATTCCTCACCCACCCCCTGCCGCGTCAAGGGGAGAGAGAGAGAGAGAGAGAGAGAGAGAGAGAGAGAGAGAGAAACTTCTCTAGCCCCTGGCCAATTCGGACCCTTCCCCTCGTTGCCTGCCTGCCCTCTCTCTCTCCTCTCTCTCTCTCTCTCTCTCTCTCTCCATCCTCCCTTCGCCCTTTTCCTATCACAAACCTCACGCCTAATTTTATCGTGTTAAATAAACGACAGAGAAATCTCTGCAACCTCTCACAGCCTCTATTCAACACCAAGGCCAGAGATTCTTCAACAGACGCTTCCCTTACCCTCCCCCTTCCCCGAGGAAGAAATCCCCACCCTTCACCAAAGAAGAAATCCCCACCCTTCCCCCAAGGAAGAAATCCCCATCCTTCCTCCAAGGAAGAAATTTCCACCCTTCCCCCAAAGAAGAAATCCCCAGCCTTCCCCAAAGGAAGAAATCCCCAGCCTTTCTCCAAGGAAGAAATCCCCAGCCTTCCCACAAGGAAGAAATTCCCACCCTCCCCCCACGGAAGAAATTCCCACCCTTCCCCTACGGAAGAAATCCCCACCCTTCCCCAAAGGAAGAAATCCCCACCCTTCCCCAAAGGAAGAAATCCGCCAAGTCACACTCGAACTCAACCAGAAGAAGGAACCTCTGAAAATAAATCCCTTTGACGACTCCGGGTTTTGAAAGGGCCCCCCCTCTTGAAAAAGATGAGGATATAAAATAAGGTGCAAACTCCCTCACACTTTTAATATGAGGATATAAAATAAGGTGCAAACTCAATCACACTTTTAATATGAAAATATAAAATAAGGTGCACACTCACTCATACTTTTATGAGGTGCAAACTCCCTCACCCTTTTAAGAAGATATAAAATAAGGTACAAACTCACTCCTCACACTTTTCTGGTGAGGATATAAAATGAGGTGAAAACTCACTCACACTTTTAAGATGAGGATATAAAATGTGGTGCAACCTCGCTCACACTTTTAAGAAGAGGTGTACACTCGCTCACACTTTAAGATGAGGATATAAAATAAAATGCACTCTCATTTTTAAGATGAGGATATGAAATGAGGTGCAAACTCACTCACACTTTTAAGATGAGGATACAAAGTAAGGTGCAACCTCGCTCACACTTTTAAAATAAGGTGCAAACTCACTCACACTTTTAACATGAGGATATATAAAATAAGGTACAAACCCGCTCACACTTTTAAGATCAGGATATAAAATAAGCTGCAAACTCATTCACACTTTTGCCATACAAGAGGAACAAAAAAAAAACCTGGTACGTAAATCAGTCTCGCTTACACGAAAAAAAAACCCGCCCACTCTTTCATTCAACGCCCCGAGACATCGTTTTCAGGAGAGGTATATTAAGCTACCATCATCCTGTAATCTTAAGTGACATTATCAGATCAAGCAGTGTGACTCATGTACAACCTGACACTCCCTCCCTTCCCCCCTACTCCCTACCTCACTCCCACAACCCCCTGCAATATGTGAAAGCATGTAGAAAAGGGAGATGTATAAACTAGTGACACCCCACCAAGAATCAAAACCGAAGTGTTGTCTTATAGCCAATTTTACATTTGCTTCCATTACTATGGCACGATTAGGGATATAGGGGGAATGGAGGGAAGGAGAGGGAGAGGGAGAGAAGCAAAGAATAGTAGACGTTCCTACGAATTGCGTCATTCCACAGAACCGGATTGCCTGCACTTAATTTCACTCGTTTTCCTACAAAGAATCAGTTTCTTACGTTCGTCCAGTATCACTATACATTTACAATAAATTTATGCTATTTATTTACAATAAATTTACTTTATATATCTACAATAAATTTACTGTATTTATTGACACCGAATTCCTTGTACCTCCGTACATATCAAG
>NC_089779.1:18032332-18097332 GCF_040412425.1 Macrobrachium rosenbergii
ATAATAATAATAATAATAATAACAATAATAATAATAATAATCTGAGCGAAGGACACAAAATTGTTATACCCTTCTCTTGGCAACGAACAATATCGTACCCGAGAAACATTTTCTCTCTCTCTCTCTCTCTCTCTCTCTCTCTCTCTCTCTCTCTCTCTCTCTCTCTCTCTCTCTCTCTCTCTCTCTCGAATATTTGAGAAATTTAATATCGAGGGGAAGGAGGGAAAAACATGTTGTTGTTCGCGGATATTTAAGTTCGAAAAACAGCATATAAATGCGAGAGGTTTAATATTTGGAAAAAAAAATACATATATATATATATATATATATATATATATATATATATATATATATATATATATATATATATATATATATATATATAATAAACACATACACACACCGTTGTTTAGCGCACAATACTAACGCCACCATATGCAACCTCGACCGACAAAGAAATATAATTCATCAGTTCTCTTCAAACCTACCATTTTCTTGTCGTAAAAAATTTCCTTCGATATTTACCAATCTATATTAATCTCACATTTCCGAGTCCTGGAGGAGGAGGAGGAGGAGGAGGAGGAGGAGGAGGAGGAGGAGGAGGAGGAGGAGGAGGAGGAGGAGGAGGAGGAGGAGGAGGAGGGAGTTTCTTCGCGTACAGAACGATTCTAAATAATAGGTAGCTATTATATTCTACGCAGTCTCCGATTCTGAGGAAAGGTCGGTCGATACTCAAGGTAAAAACGAAAGCGTTATCACCTAATGTCGCGAAAAAGTGAAATCTGAAGATCATTTTCCTGCTCTAACAATTTCCGAGTCGGCATTGACCAGAGAGAGAGAGAGAGAGAGAGAGAGAGAGAGAGAGAGAGAGAGAGAGAGAGAGAGAGAGAGAGATTATGCAGTATTTGAGAGCTGCCGTTCTTAGCTATTATCTTTTTTTAGCAAACTGTACTTGCTACATACGGTCTCTTGCTGAATACTTATTTGTAAGGTATTATTTTTATTACCATTACTGTTAGCAAATCTTTGAGCCTAACTGTACATTATTATTTCTTTTTTTTTTATCTCTTTTGTTCTGTATTTTACTTCCTTCTTTATTTCTATATAAGGGTTTGAACTGAAATACAGATTATCATTATTATCATTATTATTATTATTATTATTATTATTATTATTATTATTATTCATAAAAATCTCAATAGCTTGAGTCCCTAAAAATGGTGAAGAAATCCACAATAGTGTAAGTGTAAATATATATATATGTATATATATATATATATATATATATATATATATATATATATATATATATATGCATGCATTTACACTATTGTGATTTCTTCACCATTATTATCATTATTATTATTATTATTATTATTATTATTATTATTATTATTATTAAAACCAAAGATGTAACGGGGTACCATCACCCTTCATTACCCAGAGCCTAACATAAATAAAAAATGAAAAAAATATGAAATCAATGACTTAGGTCGAAGTCAGAGCCGAAGAGAGAAGGGCGACTATTCGCAGGCAGTCAAAACAAACTTCCCTCAAACTTCCTCCTCCAGGTTTGGCGGACAAACGCAGACTGGCGGAATCACCACCAACCTATACTACCCTAAAACGGAAGACTGCAGTATCTGCAAAAATACAAAACTGAGAAAATGGCATGTTTTCCCTTGCTTTACCACTGATTTTGCAGATACCGCAAATGGGACCCCTCTAAATAAAGCATTTTGAAGAATCATTCTGAAACAGCAGTAACTTGTGTATTGGTGTTTCACGGGCCCAAAGTTGGCGCATCTCAGTTTCGAAAGTTTTGCAGATACTGCAGGTTTCCCTTGCCTTACTACTGATTTTGCAGATGCTGCAGATGGGACCCCCCTAAATAAAGCACTGAAGAATCACTCTGAAACTGCAGTAACTTGTGTATTGGTGTTTCACGAGCCAATAGGTGGCGTATCTCAATTTCGAAAATTTTGCAGATACTACAGTTTTCCATATTAGGGCACTATACGCGTCGAAGGCAAGTTATAAAGTAAGAGGCAGGAAAGGCAAGGTGGCTGGAAGAGGGGTGTGTCTGCTTCCCAATTCCACAAACCTTAATGACGCGCATCGGCCGTGACGGCTAAACCCCAAACGACGTCACAAACAGACGTGTACGCACACACACACGTACATATCTATACACACATACATATATCTATATACATGAGTCGCTACCTCACTCTTTCTCTCTCTGTAGCTCTGTAAAATCAAACGGTACCTTTTTTTGTTACGGAAAAGGTATAAAAGTACATTGTTTAAAAATTAACTGGTAAGAATAAGTATATATATATATATATATATATATATATATATATATATATATATATATATATATATATATATATATATATATATATATATATATGTGTGTGTGTGTGTGTGTGTCTATTTTCTCTGACAATTTCTACAAAAGCAACAGAACCATTTCAGCTTCTAACATCGCGAGAAAAAACCACACCATACAATACAACTATTTACATAGAAACTACTTTCATAACTGACTTCTCTCTCTCTCTCTCTCTCTTTCTCATACAAATCTACGCAAACACTGGATCTCTGCCTTCTCGACTTTTCTGCGAAAGTAAAGGACGCCGAGAGAAACCGCATACCTCGTCATCAGACTCCAAATGGGTCCCCCACATTTTCTAACGAAATAGCGACAAGAGTGATAGTCCCCAAAACCACAAAATAGCGGAAGACGACAAAGGCGACAGTTTCTCTTGCGACAGTCTCCTTTCCCTTTCCTTGAGAGAGAGAGAGAGAGAGAGAGAGAGAGAGAGAGAGAGAGAGAGAGAGAGAGAGAGAAATTTTTACGAGAAATATAAGCTAGAGAGAGAGAGAGAGAGAGAGAGAGAGAGAGAGAGAGAGAGAATTTTTACAGAAATATGAGCTATAAAGAGAGAGAGAGAATTTTTACGAGAAATATGTGGTATTAAAGAGAGAGAGAGAGAGAGAGAGAGAGAGAGAGAGAGAGAGAGAGAGAGAGAGAGAGAGAGAGAGAGAGATAAACAGGTAACGAGCCTCGGCCATAGCAGGGAAAATACCGATGACCTTGTGCAAAGAAGTGAGGAGGCGCTCGCATATAGCCTACGAAATTCAGACGCTTTGGCTGAAACTCCCAGCAAACTTTTACGAAGCCTTTTACTGAAGTGCAAGCTTTCAGATGATCTTACATACCGCTTAATAATAATCTTATTATACAACAATATTATTTTTAAAAACAAATATTACCATTAATATTATTATTAAAAACAAATATTTCATTCTAAAGTGAGGTCATTCAGTGCTGAAACGGAAACTGACAGTAAAAGGTCTGAAAGGTGTAACAGGAGGAAAACCTCAAAGCAGTTGCACTATGAATCAATTGTTGGAAGAGGGTGGAAAGGACGACGGGAGAAAGTGAATATGGGCGGAGGTACAGTTAAAGGAATGAAAGAGGTTGCAGCCAGGGGTCGAAGGCACGCTGCAAAGAACCTTAAGGAATGCCTACAGTGCACCGCATGAGGTACACTGATGGCACTAACTCGCCCCCCACCCTACGGGATATATAATTTTGATGTTTTGCCTCAGCCCAGGTTGAAAATGGCTATATGCGTTGAAGCTGAAACGTCCCCATGCAATAACAATGTTATTAACAATAATAATTACTGTTCCGACTCAAGGCCCACAGTAGACATTTATGTTTTAGAATTGAATTATTTCCTTTGAAATGTAATTCAGAGAAAGAAACAGTTCTACTTACGAAATTGACTGCAGGGTACAACAAAATCAAAATCAAAATAAAACAATATCGTTTCCACAATTTTAGAAAGAAAAAAATTATCGGACTCTAAATGCACATACTAATGCAATATAAGCAATTACATTCATTTTGGAAGCAATGTCATTCAGATTGCAAATTTGCAAAGCAAATCACGATACAAAACAACGGGCGGAACCATTACACGGCCCAATTTTGCCAACAGCGCATCTGTCCGTTCAACAGACATTAGTTTCCTTATTAAAATAGATGAATAAAATAAATAAATATAGATATTCGTGCTTGTGCCACATATAAAACGCATTGTGTTGTGTGTGTGTGTGTGTGTGTGTGTGTGTGTGTGTGTGTGTGTGTGTGTGTGTGTGTGTGTGTGTGTGTGAAATTCTCAATTATTATACAGTTAATAGAGAACAGCTAAGCCACACGTGAGGTCTGGAAAAAAGTTGACGGGAACCGACGGGGATTTGCATTGTGATGAGAACGAGGGAAGTCAACAGCCTTGTTGTGGCTCCCAGACGGCTGCAGTAGCAGTAGCGGTAACAGTAACAGTAGTAGTAGCAGTGGCAGAAACATTAACAGTGACAGCAGCAGTAGCAGAGGCAGTAGCTGTAACAGTAACAACAGTAACAGTGAAGGTAATAACAGCAGGAGAAGCGGTATCCGTACAAGTAGCAGTAACAGTACCAGTAGCAGTGCCAATAACAGCAGCAGTAGCAGTAACAGTAACAACAGCAATAGCAGTAACAGAACCAGTACCAGTAGTAGCGAAAGTAACGGTAACCGCAGAAGTAACAGTAACAGTAGCAGTGACAGGGACAGCAGCAGTAACAGCAGCAATAACAGCCGCCGCTACTGCTGTTGGGTACACAACTCTATATACAGCAGCTTTCCCCGAGGGAGCGTAGCAACCCACCTGATGTAACAAGCCACGTGAGAGCGTCAATACTAGTCACAATTTCTTGGTCCGCCTAAAGCTGCTCTGTCCGTACGCACCAAGCTGTCTAGACTTTGCTGTGCGAAACCCCCCAACCCCCATTCCCCCCTACCCCCCGGCCGGTTAAAAGAGAGAGAGAGAGAGAGAGGGGGGGGGGGAAGGGGATTATAGCAATCCCAATCACCGTCCATGAGATATGAGACCGTATGTAAATAGATCAAGCGGCTTTAGATGGTATCGACGCTTCGGAAGGACCCGTGTGTGTGTGAAGTATAAACGCCGAGGGGAAAAAGGGGAAAAGTGGAGAAACACTTGATAAAAATGGAGAAAGATAAAAAATGGAATGTAAGAGGAAACAACAGCGGCTGACATGGACCGAGAGAGAGGAGGACTCGGACCTTTTCCAATACCACAGACCGGACATTATAGGGAGGGATATTTTTGCCCAGTATTGAAGTCGAGCACGAGACCACGGGAACTCTCTCTCTCTCTCTCTCTCTCTCTCTCTCTCTCTCTCTCTCTCTCCCCAAGAGTCCTGGGTACGTTAGAAATTACAGGAAAGGGGTTTTGGCCCTTCAACAAAAGACATCCTACAAGAGACGATCGCAGGATATGATTGAGGGTACCATGGAGACAATTATGCCACATGCCCTTGGGCATTGGTGGAAAGGCCTCTTTGTCTTGCCCCGCTGTCAAGTCGGGGGGTTGGTAATATATATATATATATATATTGCGTTGTGTTATCCTTCTAGTTCTGAGGAACTAAGGAAATCCTTCAGGATGCTACTGCTGGTCCCACTGCCCTTTCTATAACACTAGCTGCGATCACCACAATCGTCTAACTCTCAGATACATAACTCGCTGCTTTGGTCAACAAAAGCGCGATGAACAAATTCTTAGCGTCCGATAATATAATATCTCTTTTATAACAGAAAGTCTTTTATACTAGTAACCTGCACAAGAGAATGCAGAAGAAAAAATGCAATAAACTGAAAATTTATATAAAAAAATCAATAAAACGCTAATATGGAGCTTCAACAACGCTCCTAAACTTTGACTTTCTATTTCAAAAATTTTGACAAAAAATGCTACATTTGGTCACCTTTAATACCCTGGAATATGCTTTATTCAAGCACTGCTCCAAAATCATGCTCGTTGCGCAAAAGCTACAAAGGCAAAGGTTCTCTCTGTTCTATTTTTTTCAAAAAAAAAAAAAAAAAAAAAAAAGCTGAATGCAAATAGCGTGGCATTCAAGATTCGACAAAGGGCAAAAATTACTCCCGAGAGATTCAGGCACAAATTTATTATATGCACAGATACGAGAAGCCGAGAGCGGACGAACGTCATAACATTATGAAAATAGACATGTTTTGGAACGACACAGTGCCTCTTTCTGACGGGGAATTAATACCGTTTGACATTTGAATAAAAACAGAAAGCGGTGGCACACGATGACGGCCTGCAATTCCATCAATAACGTTTCGTAAATGAGCTCCGCTAAAAATGTGTCATTTCTGTACATAAAAATATTTAAATGAAGCATTCGATACGATTGCTTTTCCCCGAGTACGAAAAATACAAAGTTTATGCAGGCTACATTTAATCATATTTCGTACAAGTCAGTTTACCTAAATTACCACAATAGCGAACTAACCAACCAGTCTATGCAAACTAATACTTATCGCCCATTACGAAAAATATACAATCTATACAAACTACATTTAAACGAATTCGTATACATTATTTTACCTGAATTATCACAACAGCAAACTAACAGCTAAATCTTTCCTTGGTATTTAAAAACCACATCAACAATAATATTCACCAGATTTATATATTTGAATTCCACTAAAATCTCGAACCATTCGATACAACTGCGTTTCCCAATTACGAAAAATATATAATCTATACAAATTACATTTAAACGAATTTCTTGTACATTATTTTACCCGCATTATCACAATAGCGAACTAACGGTTAAATCTTACCTTATTCTTTAAATAGATCAACAATAATATTCACCAGATTTATATATTTGACTTCCACTAATCTCTCAAACCATTCGAATTAGCCTAAACGCGTTTCCTCTATTACGAAAAATATATAATTGATACAAACTATGTTTAAACGAACTTTGTATGCATTATTTTACCCGCATTATCACAATAGCGAACTAACGGTTAAATCTTACCTTACTCTTTAAAAAAAAAAAACAGATCAACAATAATATTTACCATCTTTATATATTTGATGATTTCCACTCACTTCTCAGCCCGGTCCGACGAACCATGAAACAATTTCCCCAAAACAAAAAATAATGTAAAATAGCGTAAAATTTCGCTTCTGTTTCCGCGTTAGAGAGAGAGAGAGAGAGAGAGAGAGAGAGAGAGAGAGAGAGAGAGAGAGAGAGAGATTGGGGGGAAACTATGAGAGTCTGCCATGTGCAAACAAAGCACGAAACGAATAGCAAAAGGCGGAATCCATCACATGCCAGACACGTAAACCTCCACTACCCTCACCCTCCTGCAGCAGTACGCCGCCGGGAGGAGGAGGAGGAGGAGCAGGAGGAGAGTACGCGTACAAGCGAAAATGGTAAGAAGGGAAAGGAGGGGAAAAGCGTCCGAAGGGGACCTCGACGGGAAAGAGAAAGAGAAAGAGGAAAAGGAAAGATAAAGGGAAAAATAATTAGAAAGGGAAAGAGAGAAAGGGAACAACACAGAGAGAGGGAAAGAGAAAGACAAGAGGGATAGAAGAAAAAGAAGAAAGATAACGAGGAAAAGAGAAAAAAGGGAAAGAGAAAGAAAAAGAGAAAAAAGAGAAAGAGAAAAAAGAGAAATGGAACAAGAAGAGAAAAGGGGAAAGAAAATGAGAAATAGAAAGAGAAAAAAAGAGAAAAGGGAAAGAGAAAGCGGAAGAGAAAGAAGAGACACGAGAAAGCAGAGGAGAATGAAAGTGATTACGAAGAAGCAGAGCTATACGACAAGCGGAAGGAATGTAGAGACAGAAAAAACAAACAAACAAAAAATAATAATAATAATCCACATTATCATGTAGCAGAAAATATCTGGGGAAACCGACTCAAGTCTCGGAAGATCCCTCACTCTCATCACAGAGAGAGAGAGAGAGAGAGAGAGAGAGAGAGTGAAAGATCGATATAGGGAAAGCAGAAGTAAAGCAAATTAATTATGGAGGGGAAAATGGCGCCGAAGAATGGATATAAACCCAAGGGGAAAATCAGGAAGTCGGGGAAAGGGGAAACGAAAAGCCAGTCCCGGAAACGAGAGAGAGAGAGAGAGAGAGAGAGAGAGAGAGAGAGAGAGAGAGAGAGAGGAGGAAGCTCCGAGGGGAGGAAATAAGACTGGAGGGAAGAGGAAGGAAGGAGGCTAAGGAAATGAGAGAAAGACGCAGCGAGAGTATAAAGAGGGCCTATTCTCATTCCACATCAGAGGATTGGGGAGAGAGAGAGAGAGAGAGAGAGAATGCACGCATACGCCCAATGATGATTAACGAAGGCTGGCTATTCACGGAAAAAAAAGGGGGGTGGGGGGAGAATGCGGTGTACCCCGTTAATAATCAATACATAGCGATGCATCGGTCGGATAGTAGAACCAAGATATTCCCGTCTCTCTCCGAAAGACGGGAGTAGTAATGGCGTTGATAATAGGCTCAATAGCGCTAGAAACACGGACTTTCTCGCGAGTTTTCTGCACAGCGTATAATCTAGCCCACCGATAATAGATGTCTTTCGGTGGTATCGGTATAATGCTGTATGAGCCGCAGCCCATGAAACTTTAACAACGGCCCGGTGGTGGCCTGTCCTATTTCGTTCCCAGACGCACGAGTATGGCTAACTCTACCCTTAAATAAAATAAAAACTACTGAGGCTAGAGGGCTGCAATTTGGTGTGTTTGATGATTGGAGGGTGGATGATCAACATACCAATTTGCAGCCCTCTAGCTTCAGTGGTTTTTAAGATCTGAGGGCGGACGGACAGACATAGCAGGCACAATAGTTTTCCTTTACAGAAAACTAAAAAAGAATCGAATAATTTAGTGGCAATAAGGACCTGAATTACTTTAGCAAGTAAAGTTTTGTTGAGTTACTTAGTGACAAAAGATTTCTTGAATGACGTTAGGGACGAAGAATCGAATAACTTAAGCGACAATAAAGCCCTAAATCATTTTAGCTACATGAATTTCTTGAGTAACTTTAGCGACAAAGGATTCTTTGGGTAACTTTCAGTGACAAATTATTTTTTGCGTACCTTTAATGACAAAGGATTTCCTGAGTATATACCTTTAGTGACAGAGGATTTCTTGAGCAGCTTTAATGACCAATTGTTTCTTAAGTAACCTGAATGACAAAGATTTACTGAATATCGTTACCAATAAACATTTGATGAGTTCACCAACCACAGCTGAATAAAGTTAATGACAAAAGCCTGAAGATCGTTGGCGACAGAACTTCATAAAGTTAACGGCAAACAGTAAATCTCACAGAACCCACATTCACTAAGATGATTCAAGATGCATACCTAACGATCAAACGCTAAACACAATGACATGTCCAGTAAGGCACCCCGAGTCTTTAAAACATACAAGAAATAAAAAAAAAATTCTGAAGTATATACAAAGATCAAACTTGATATGCTAATAAAGGCAGCATGGCCTTTGGCCTAAACTCTAAATTCCATTCCAAAATAAATATACTGAATATACCAGCACAATATTCCCTTCGCATATACAATATCTAACTATCATAATTTACTGTACTTACCCAAACAACGTAGAGAACCGCCTCGCTGGTTTCTGATGACAGCAAACCCTTGCCAAACCTTTTTCAAATTTCCGCGCCTTGGTTTTATTTTTCCTAAGAGAGCGTTATATGTTTATTTTTATATTTATAAGTAGTTTTATTTTTTGCACTGTTCACTGCTAAGCTCTATTTGCAAAGCTTGTTCACCGTTCAATTTTTAAAGTCTCGCGAGCAATAATATCTGCAGTTATTCTAGACAGCCAAACCTTTTAAATATGTACTCTGAAACACACAAAACAAACACCACATATTTAGGTCATGACTGCCGTAATAAGGCATACGTATCATATTTTCCACGGGCTTGAATATTCACACACAAAAAAAATTTTCCGTCATATTTATTTCGGAAACATTACTGATTGTTAAAAGTACACGTTTTGATATGCAAGGCTTTTTTTTCCTTCTCTACAAAAATGTGCAAATGTCTGTAAAACTCTTAAAGTTCAAATATATGCAATGCACAAATGTCCAAATAAATATACATTTTACTGTAGATGATTCATGAGTGTGACTGCACAAATATATATATATATATATATATATATATATATATATATATATATATATATATATATATATATACACGTATATATATATATATATATATATATATATATATATATATATATATACACATACACATGTCGTGATAAGCGCATTAAATATTCGAAGAAAAAACCAAAAAGACTCATTTGACCCCGAGGGCACCACCCGCTTTCCCCTCGAGACAGGCCATTGGGGGTCGAGAGGGGAGAGAAAGCGGACCTCCGGGTAATTACTACAGCATCTGGTCAGAGAGAGAGAGAGAGAGAGAGAGAGAGAGAGAGAGAGAGAGAGAGAGAGAGAATTAAAAGAAAATATACAAAAAAGCCCTCCTTGTGCGCTTCTGAAAATGAACCACTTATATATAAGGTGATCTCACAGTCCGGGCAAGCGTAATGGTGGTGGTGGCATGTCCGGTTTTGAGAGATGACGAAAAACTTTTAAAAAATCAAATCTAGAGACTAAACAGAGAAAAGCGCGTCAAAACACAATAAAAATCAAATCGAGAAACTAAATAACGAAAATAGTGTCCTAACACACAATAATCGCTGCATACACTGGCTTTCATAGACCAAACCCTTCTTCATCAGCCTAGCTGTGTAGAAACAACTCTGTTTTAAAGAACCAAACGTCCACTGGGGCGCCACTACCAGTCGTCCACTCTTAGGGGGGTATCAGGGATATCTCATATGCAGTCGGGGTATTTCCGTCCGTCCAAACAACAGAACAAGAGCTTACAGTGTGAGGCAACAACAGCCCGAGTCCACTGATCACCAGAGCTCGATTCGTTTCTGAGTTCACTGATGGCGTTCATTCACTTAACCCGTCGCGAGCAGAAAACAAACCTCATTATCAGACACAAAACCTCATTATTCGCTCGTAAATGGGAGGTAGCGGTAGATTTTGCAATGAGAATGGCATTCTTATGGGTTAATCGCGAGAGCTTTCTTCTGTCATTAGACCATCATCTCGCACCTGACGACCTAATCTCCCAGGTAACCTATAGCCTACAGAGAGAGAGAGAGAGAGAGAGAGAGAGAGAGAGAGAGAGAGAGAAAGTCTTGCCCCTTACGAACACCTCGGAAAGATGATTGAACTTTGAGGACTACTCAAAATGAGGTTTTTATGAAGCACCCGAGGATCAGTTAATATGTTATACTTGGGGCGGCTGCTTGCACACGACTCTTGCCTCACACTTAATTCCCTCTCCGTCAGGAACATCACGCCCCGTGCATTAAGAAGGGTTTAAGACGTACAAAGACCGAAGTAAATGGGGGGTTTTCTATCCATGTGACCCCTCCCCCTCTATAACCTCAACTAGCAGGAACGAGCAGAAACCCCCGTATTACCTCAGATTCAAACGACGCCGTTGACCTCTGATACTGTGACGAAAGTTACCAACAGAACAGGTTGCAAGCAAAACCATGATTACTGCTTGCAATCACAATAAGTGCGCTTTGTGAAAGAGCACACAGGCATAGCGGAGCGAAGACTTGGCATACATCAGCGGGCTCCTTCTCTATTTGAAGGCTTCGATTCACTCGAAGACAATTTCTACCTCATTGCGTTAAATTTTTTTTTTCCCCTCCCCTTCACAGAAGTACGAGTCGAATCAAGTCGCTCGACCGGGGAAATCAGAGAAAAGAAAAAGAAAAAAAAAATTGCGCGCGCGCCGGAGGTGACTAACCGACTTGCATGCGCGCCATGAGTCATCAGCCCTGAGTCATACCATACAACCACAACCGTGGTTCGCTCTCTCTGTCTGTCTCTCTCTCTCACATAAAGCAATAAAAAAAAATCAACCAGAATCCCTTCAACTAAATGTAATAGGAATGGCGGCCATTAGCGACCCCTCAAACTCAAATCGGTCTATCTCAAACTCTCCACAGTATCTTATCTGCATTTAGAATGTGACAATCCCCCATCAGGCCACAATGTCTTCCCCCTCCTTCCTATGCACTTCCGTTATCGATCGCAAAAGAAGCCTATCTTATCACCCAACAGCGCTCTTAATATTGGCCCGATATCTCTCTCTCTCTTTCTCTCTCCCCCGGTCCCCTTCCACTCACTCTCTCTCTCTCTCTCTCTCTCTCTCTCTCTCTCTCTCTCTCTCTTTCCCCTCTGTCTAGCAACACGAACCTCCCCAAGGGTAGCATTCTACCCTGATGTTATTTTCCTCTTTCCGTCAGCCTAGGTTACCAAATCCTCTCGGCGTTCCGTAACCCAACCTCTCTAATCAAAAGAAGTAAATAATTCGTGGCATTTTTGTCTAAAAAATAAAAAAATCATCATCCAATCCCATCCCACGTTACCGCATTTCTCAAAAAAAAAAAAAAAAAAAAAAAGTTTTCATCTCGGAATTCCATCAAAAGAATTCACTCCATGTCCCAACCCGTTGTCATCATCATCATCATCATCTGCCGTCACCCACAGACTGTACCCCTCCCTCCCCCCTTCTTTCTACCTGTCATCTGTGCCGCACCCTCTTTATCTATGCCACCCTACCCCGTGTAACCGCCACAGGTTTTCCCCCACCCTTGATTAAAAGCCACCACGACCTTCTGGTTGGTGGTCTATTTCAACTGACTGATGCAGCAGCAGGATTAACAAGGTATGCAAACTGCAATTCTGTGATTCTGCGAACATACAGGTACTCATCGTCCATTCTGAACAGGGTCAGCCGGGTTAAATATAGCCTAGGCTGGTGATTGGTCTACCCCTATGGGCGTTAACAGCATCCATCAACAAAGTTCAGATACATTCTGCATAGATGATGTTATTCACAGTAAGAAAAGACTTATTTGCAATCACCTATCACCAATTCTCTCTCTTCGGAGTATGTCAGGTCTGATTGTGTTGGATTATTCACCAAGAGTCTGATGCATTCTGCTCAACTCTGATAAATTCAAAGAAAAAATAAACTCACGCACAGGACAATTAGGTTGCAATATCAGTTCGTTTCGTACCACAATCTCAAAGGCGTTTTTTCTCCTTTTAATCGATAAAACGTTGGCAAACCATATAGAAAAAAACAGCAAAAGAAAATAATGAAGCCATTTGGAGATCTTAAAATGCTCCCGGCATAATCACATCCCCACTGCAGTCATTGGGGCAAATCCCATTTTTTTTTTACGAGAAACTGCAGAGAATAATAATGAAGTGTCTGTCGCGAGTACCAAAAATGTCAGACTTTTATTTAATCACAATAAAACACAGTGGAAAAAAAACTTCACACACACACACACACACTGCTATACAAGTTGATCGGGAACTTCAGACAAAAAAAAATCTTTCTCGCGTCGCCGAGAAAGAACTTCAAATCCGTGAATAAGTAGCACCGAACTTCAGCGGCGACTAACCCGATAGGTTATGGAGCAACAGGCGGTGGTTTTGTAGCGAAGAAGAAATGATCTCTTTCTCCTATAAGGTCAATCCGTGCTTCTTCTTCTTCTTAGGACTTTTTAAGAGGCAATGACGGCAGAAATAGGCGTGGTATGCTGCTGTGTGTGTGCTGGAGGAGGAGGACCCACTGTAACGTAGACGTGAGAGCGCCACGCAACTGACTGGCGGACACGGACCACGGACGAACCCGGGAATCTGGAGGAGGAGGGGGGAGGGAGGGGTCGTTTGAGGGCTGCTTCAGATCCTGCTGGGGTGGTAGTGTTGGTGGTTGGTGGTGGTGGTGTGTTCTCCATCATCATCGCCATCGTCAAAAGGGGGAAAACTTTGAATTCATGTTGGATTTGAAATCATCCCTTCAATCGCTAAGGGGCTGCTTCTCGAATTATCTCTGAGCAGAAGATGAATGACAGCAGCCAAAGCTAATATTCAATTTTTTTTTTTTTTTACTTATTCGAAATGAACAGAGGCAACACTACTCGGGTTGCAGTTCAAGCAAAATAATTATACTATATGTTGGTTCCTTTCATATAATGGAGCCACACCTTCCATACAAATCTGACGCTTCATTACCTTCTAGAATATTCTCGCAATCGCCAACAAGCCTCTTGACACTTGTATCAGCAGCTATCATTAAGATTTCTCGGTACAAATATGACGTCACATCCCAGCGAAACAATCGACCCTAAATACAGGGAAATGAAAAAAAAGTAAGATGTTGCAACGAAAAATACTAGACTCTGCGAAACAGGAAAAAGAAATCGGAACATCTGAAACCTTTCCGACCTTGTACAGAAAATGCCTAACCTAATTCACACGTGTTTCGAGTGAACTGAAGCCCTAAATAAATCAGGAGAAACGTAAAGAAGATGCAACAAGGCAGTTGCATCCGGTGTATACCAATTTTCCATGATCCCAAGCAATTTGAAAGAGCCTCTCGCAAGCAACACACTCTGGCGCACGGCTACTTACACGACCCTAGGCTAAGTTCGCTTGATACGTACAAGAATTCCAGGCAAATAATAACTGAGAGAAGCCTAGGGGGATAAAGAAAGTGGTTGGGGGTGGGAGGGTACACAGTCATGTCACGGCCACCGATTCTCTAAGACCTCTCTCTCTCTTCCCTCCTCCATCCCTGTCAAGACAGAAATTTTTGCCAATCCGTAACCTCCACACGATAATTTGGTGACATCCATTACTTCTCTTTCGTAGATTCTTTTATAGTTTATTCTTTTCAGTCTTATCACGTTCTTTTTCAATGCTGCGTTGCTTTCCCCACTGGACAATAAATCTTGTAGAATTATGCTTTTCTAACTAGGGCTGCAGTTTGGATAATAATCATAATAATATTAATAATTACAAGTATTAGAAGATATAGCTTTTTCCACTCAGTGGAGAAGAAACACAAATTTAGATAATGCTTCAAGAAATCATAAAAAGTTCAGAAAAAGATAAATAGTAATTATAAGTATTTCGAAGATACAGGCAGCTTCTCGATTCAGTGGAGAATAAGAAACGTATAAATTTAGAAAACGCTTCAAGAAATCATAAAAAAATCCTGAAAAAAGATAACAGATCCTCATATTCAGTGACGTTTGAAATAAAAAACAAAAATCCCTATGAAAGGAACCAGAGAAAATGCCTACGGAAAAAAAGGAAAATAGACCACTCGGGAAAATGTCTAGGAAACATAACGACGTCAATACATTTTCTCGTAATTTCGCCATCTTTAATTCAACCTCCCCCGTAAAAAACAAAAAAAAAAAAAAAAGCCGCGCGGTTCATTGAGGCTTCGGCTAGAGTCACCCTATTGGCAGAACGTAAAGAACAATTTTCCATTTCCTTACGACCTTTGCAGCCTGTTATTACATTACATTCACCCCTGGGTGAACTGCATACAGGCTTCCTTGCCGTTGCATTGCATTATCTCATTATAATATCTCGGCCTCTCGCAACCCTGTGTGGACTAATGATTCAGATATCAAAGGGACATGATTCATTTTCTTCTATTGCTTAAATCTAACATTATTTTTCTATATTTTTAATTTAAAAAATTAGATAAATCACATGGTTTACACTCATAATATCTGTTGAAAATGCTTTTACATATTGCACGTATTTTTAAATAAAACTTAATCTGTCATTTTTACCGGCTCTAATATCGTAAAATACTTTGACAATTCGTTACCGTGATTTTAAAATTGCCAAATAAATCTATTATGGTTTTAAAAGATAAAGTAAGATATTTCTGACTGAATTTGTAAATATATGCATATATATATATACTATATATATTACAAATTAGCCACACAACTTCAGTGTGTTTATATTCAAATTAATCGTATCAGGCTTCAAAAAGACGGGATGGTTTAGACTCCAGATTCTGAAATCTTGTAGTACTATGTAAATTAAAGAATCTGAACCATCCCGTCTTACTGAAGCCTAATACGAGCTATTTAATTATATATTTATACATATACAGTATATATATATATATATAATATATATATATATATATATATATATATATATATATATATATATATAAACCTCGCAACTGTTAACACACTTGTAGTACCATTGCCCATGAGAAGTGAGTAATGGCACAATTTCCTTACATTGTCAAAAGTGGCAAAGAGAAAGGTCCACTTTTCTCTGCCGCCACTGGTTTTACGAGGACAAGGCCACTTAATCATTTCTCGCGCCCACCACCACCTACCTTTTCGCTCATAAAATTTCCCCTTCTCGATTTTCCAAACTTCCACAACCCACTTAGCCAGGTCTTTCCGACTTCCGCCTTCGGAAGCACCTATAGTTAAGACTATCAAGTTACATAAAAACTACGCCGGTAGCACTTGAAAAAAGGACAAAACTTCTCAGAAATTAGTGTAATATATCGGGAAATGAGTCATAAATATGTCAGATAATAACGAAAAAAACTGCTCCGAATTTATCGCAATCTATCGTGAAATAACGAGGCATAAAATGCCGATTTTATCGCCTCGAACAAAAGCCGGTTATGACATCTCAAGTCCTCGAAGCGACAAAGGAAGACTACTTCGCCAGCCTTCAAAAGAATTTCGGATCACCTCATTTCACCAATGAGCAAATTAAAAAAAAAAAAAAAGGGTCAGAATAAACAGCAAACAAAAGCTCTACTATACTCTGGTATGAGGGAATGGTTTTACAAGTGAGGCCCACACAGGGGGGAGGAGGGCTTTCTCCCATGATTGCCTCAAGCTTTCAGACAACGCCAATACCACGTGTTGACGCTCCTCCAAAGAGAACGGGATTATAATGCCGGGGCGAACTTCGAATCGAAAGCAGTTTTATCGCCTTATCCTCGCTAATGATCAATTAATACCAATCAAAGCTTCTTGTCGCTTTCATCTACCACAACAACGATCGAAAGACGGCGATAAAATTTGTGTAAACGGTAAAGGCCGACGCCCTAAACAGCGCGCGCACATGCCGGCTTGGTCGTTACACATGAGTTTTCCCGCGCGCGTTGCATCATGGGACATTGCGGGAAGGGGGAGACGACAATTGGGGGGGGATGGAAGGGGCTCCCTACGAGTAATGGGGTGAGAGGGAGAAGTTATAAGGGAGCGTCACTAAGGGCGACGGCGAAGGCATTCGCTTCGCGATTTTGAACCGTACGACTCCTAGGCCAAGTCTCGGTTACCAGGGTTGTTGTGGCGGGAAGTTGCAAACCGTGTAACCGGCGAAGCTCTGTTCTAAAGTTCCCTCTCACTCTCTCTCTCTCCCACCGGGCCTGGAAATGCAGCTGCACTAGTGGAACGTCTTCTGACATATAAAATAATGATTTCATGTCGATATTTAACCGTTAAGTCACAGGAACACGTACAAAACAAAACGAAATCGGCGTTGGCAACAGAGTCTAAGGGGCGGTGGACGGTGACTAAGACTGGAGGTAGGGAACTTTACACTGGGATGTAGAAGAGGGGGGGATAAAGGGTGAAGGATAGAAGGGAGGAAAGGAGCGGGAGGAGGCAGTCGCACCAGGCGAAGGGAGAGAAAAGGGAAGTTCTAAGAGGGTAGCGCGTTTGGTGGAGGAAGGGGGGTTTACCACGTTGAAAGCACACCAGTGGATATAACGCTGGTGCCTTCAAAGTGGAAACCGCTGCTGCTCACAGCGTATGATTTACTTTCGAAAGCAGTTCCTCTTCAAAGCAGCAGCAGCAGCTCATCTATTATTGAGGCTGATAACGCTGGCTGAACGGCCTCGAGAAAGGACTGGTACCCAAAGACTCGAGTTTCCCTGGATCTAAAGGGGAGAGAATTAAAAGCGAGTCAAGATCTCTCCGTTGCTTCTGAACTAGGGCTGACTTGATCAGGCTCTTGCTGAAGATTCTCGACTCCTGGAGGAGAAGGAAATGCGGGAACAACAACAGCGGGAAAGTTTGACGAAGGGGGGAAGGGGCCCAGCAGCTGAGTGAATAACCACTTCTAAGACTTCCATCCGCCGACAGAAGAGAACCTCCTTTTTTAATGTCAACATTACATCATCGTTCTCGAATAATTATGACACATTAACATATGAGAGCGAGAGAGAGAAAAAAAAAACAAACACCAATAAAACTACCATAAATAAGGGCTTAGTAAGTGGTAAAGGAACATGTATATAAATTCTTATAACATTCATCCCTAAATATATATATATATATATATATATATATATATATATATATATATATATATATATATATATATATATATATATGTGTGTGTGTGTGTGTGTGTGTGTGTGTGTGTGTGTGTAGAAAACTACCATAAATTTGAGCTTAAGTGGTAAATGAATAAAAATTCCTATAACATTACCTCCCACAGCAATATACAAATTATATATATATATATATATATATATATATATATATATATATATATATATATATATATATATATAAAGGTTGAAGTAAGACCCTTTCTCCAATTCACTCTGCATTGTAAAATGTTCCTTGCAGGCTCAACCAGTTGCAAACGAACAGAATAAAAGAACACAAAAGAGTTTTCCCAGAATTTATACTGAGGAAGAGGTCATCCAGACACATGAAAAATTCAACGTACTATTTCCGTCCCGGACTTCGACGAAGCTGCCCACTCAGATGAGGCATTTAAACCGTTGAGAAATATGAAAGTTGCGTAATAACTAAATCTAATGCTTTAAAAGGATTCATTTTATTATTATTATTATTATTATTATTATTATTATTATTATTATTATTATTATTATTCAGAAAACGAACCCTGTTCATATGGGACAAGCACACCAAAGGGGTCACTGACTTGAAATTCAAGTTTCCAAAGAATATTATTATATTATTATTATTATTATTATTATTATTATTATTATTATTATTATTCCGAAGATGAACCCTGTTCATATGGAACAAGCCCCCCACAGGGCCCACTGACTTGAAATCCAAGCTTCCAAAGAATATTATGGTGTTCAATAGAGAAGCAACAGAAGGTAATTGGAAATACAGAAAGGTGAGATCAGTTGTTGGAAAAACAGAAAAATTAACAAACAAATAAATAAAAGTGTGTGAAAATTATTAAAATACATAGAGAATTGTGTTAGGGTAGTAATGCATTGCATCTTCGCTTAAACTTCTGTGCAAGATTAAAAACTTTCCTTTCTCTAGCTTTTTTTTTTTAACAGAGCAGACAATTCATTATTCTTCATTTACAGCTTGCAAGCAACCATGACAAGAGCTCAGTCTTTTCAGACAGGAGGCCAAGAAAATTATGAGACACAACTTTTTATCACCAAGGACAGGATGAGAGAGAGAGAAAGAGAGAAAATAAAAATATTGCCCCAGCGATGACGAATTCTATGTGGGTGAGGCAAACACTTCATATTTAATTCAACAAGAATTAACGAGGGCTGACGTAAACTGCTCTGTCGGACTGTGGGAGGAAAAGCCTCTTTCGCTCTCAAAAGTGGCCAAATGCACCAATGAACTCACAAAAGTTAAATGTAAAATGTTTTCCACAGAAAAGGGCAACTTTCTCCTGACCGATTTACATCGAATGACATCACTGTTCTATGTGTCCTGGGACGAGAGCAACGCCAAAAGGGAAAGGTTTAAATTGGTTTAAATTACGCTGATATTTCACCGTTATGCTTTTTAATATATTGAGTAATTTTCTATGTATTCTGGGACGAAAGCAACGCCAAAAGGGAAAGGTTTAAATTGGTTTAAATTACGCTGATATTTCACCGTTATGCTTTTTAATATATTGAGTAATTTTCTTAAGAAAACAATTACAAAACTAAAGCCACAATGAAAAGATTTAAATTAGCTTAAATTATGTTGATACTGCACTGTTATACTTTTTAATATATTGAGTAATTTTTTTTTAAACAATACAAAAATTAAGCCAAAATTATCACTAAATACTAAATTCCCTATACCTAGGGAATAGCTTACATTCAAGAGGAATTATATTTAATAATAGAATCTGGCCCAGCCAGGATTCGAACCTGATCTCTCTTGACTGCAAAATGACAAGTCGACTTTCTACCACCGTGTCTATCCATAAGGCGCAGGTTCGAATCCCGCCAGGTGCCAGTTGCGCTGATCAGTCATAATTCCATTTGGGGTTGAGTCACTCCCAGGTAGAGTAAACTAGGTTTTAAGTACACACACACACACACACACACACACACACACACACACACACACACACACATATATATATATATATATATATATATATATATATATATATATATATATATATATATATATATATATATATTAGTGTGTGCTCATGTGCACTGCAAGTGCACCTAAATTACCAGAATATCATGTCAATATAGTGGTTTTACGCGGGTACAGTAGCTCATAAAAATTGATATAACATACAGTAGATATTGATCCTGACATTACAATCATACGTTCATTGACTGTACGCTGTCAATGGCAATAGACGAATTCTGTATCACGGAAAATACACAGGTTACCCATTACTTATTTTTTTATAACACCTAACAGGAACTGTAACCAAGCAATGAGACTAGATTATTATTATTATTATTATTATTATTATTATTATTCAGATGAACCCTATTCATAAGGTAAAGCCCACCACAGGGACCACTGATTTGAAATTCAAGCTTCTAAAGGATATTTTGGTGTTCATTCGAAATAAGTAACAGAAGGTAATGGAAAATACAGATAGGGGAGATCAGTTATAAGAAAAACAGATAAGTTAACAAATAAATAAAAAAAATATAAGTAAATGATTAAAATACACGGAGAACTGTGTTAGGGAAGCAATGCATTGCATCTTCGCTTGAACTTCTGAAGAAGTTGCAATTGCAAGACATCCTGAGCAGGGAGGCTGTTCCCTGGCGATGCAAAAGTCTTCTTCTTCTTCTTCTTCTTCTTCTTCTTCTTTTTTTCCCAGAGAATTCCCTGACAAAGTACTTCACAGGAATCTAGTGAATGAGGACCGCCAAGTAAATCTCGGGCCATTACTCACCTCCTCCTGTCCTCTTCGCACTCAAGTGGCGTCTGTGAGTCAGAAACGACAGGGGAGTCACCTTTTCATGCTTCTACAAATCATTTACTTTGTACTTCAGTTCGCAGAGGTGTAAGTGATAAGGATTTTTTAAAAGTTGAGTACTTACAAGTGGGCACTGTTGACAGGCTGATAAGTGTGTTATGAGCTGGTGTCAGACAGCAAAAAGCTGTAGATGTCAAAAATACGTTTGTGACTTAGAACATGAATGAAAACATTCTTTTGTGGGCAATTTATTACTAAACTCCTTCAGACAGTTCTTACATACCTATAGGAATATAGGGAATATAAAATTTAGGCCAAGCGCTGGGGCCTATTGGGTCACTCAGCGCTGAAACGGAAACTGGGAGTAAAGGAGGTTTTAAAGGTGCAACAGGAGGAAAACCTCTCAATTTCACTACTTAATGTGGCAGAGGGTGGAAAGTAAGATGGAAAAAAGAGAATATGAACGGAGGTACAGCAAATGGAACGAAAGGGGTTGCAGCTAGGTGCCCAAGGAACGCTGTAAAGAACTTTAAGTATTGCCTACAACGCAGGGCAAGAGGTGCACTAACGACACGCCATCCCCCTACGGGACCCCGCCCACACACACACATTCACCATTATGACACTAACTTGCAAAACTTCTCTCGTGATACAGTATTTTCGACATCGATGGCTACGAATGTCATGGAAGCAGTCAATGATACATATCAATAATTAACATTTACACTTCCAGGAAAGTGTAATAAACTTGAAAAGACCCACAACACGGAAGGCAGAGTATAAAAGCCTTTAAGAGGCGAGGTTGCGTGTTATGTGTATTCTTATTTTTTTCACCAGTCGCGAGGAAGAAAAATGACGTTGTCAAATAAGATAGAAAGCGGGGCAGAACAAATGAAGAGTACTGAGAAAAGTAGCATTTATTCTCTTAGAACAAGAACCACCTCAATTTAGATTACGGCTCACGATGGGAAAATTGCAGAGTACAGAGACAAGACTGATGCTTTACAACATGGCTGGTCCCCGTAGGGAGGGTATTGCCGTCAGTGCACCTCGAGCGGTGCACTGTAGGCATTACTTAAGGTTCTTTGCAGCTTGCCTTCGGCCCCTCGCTGCAACCCCTTTCGTTTCTGTCACTGTACCTCCTTTCATATTCTCTTTCTTCCATCTTACTTTCCACCCTCTCCTAACTATTGATTCATATTGCAACTGCGAGGTTTTCCTCCTGTTACACCTTTCAGAGGTTTTTACTGTCAATTTCCGTTTCAGCGCTAAATGACCTCATAGGTCCCAGTGCTTGGCCTTTGGCCTAAATTCTATATTCAATTCAATTCAATTTAACATGACTGGTACACGTATTCTGGCAAAAGAATTTCACGCTTATTAAAATGGTTATAAAATGGTACAGACACTAAAAGGAATATTGCGGGGCTTATTTTTGAGATCATGTCTGTCAATTTAATAATCGAATTTTAAGAGAGGTTTAACTTCAGGCATGATTTTCCATACGCGTTCTAGAATTAGCGATGGTGCTTCCCTCAAAAGCGGTAGCCACAGAAAATGTGCGGAGGAATAATTTAGGTAACAGGTAAGCGATAATATCTAAAATTTCTAAACTTTTTGCCTTCACTGTCATAAGGAGATACGGGCTGAAATCGCGCTCTCTCTCTCTCTCTCTCTCTCTCTCTCTCTCTCTCTCTCTCTCTCATATATATATATATATATATATATACACATATATATTTATAAATATATATATCATATATATATATATATATATATATATATATATATATATATATGTATATATAAAATGATGACGATAATGTATTTCTTATAACATATACTCGGAATTGCAACATATGAACTAAGGGCATAACAGATAATTTCCATCATTATTCCATAATAAGGTAAGTTAGCATTTCTTTCCGAATGGTTACTAAGGAAAAACTTAAAAATGCTCTGACTGAAATCCAGACGACCTCCCCCACAAAAACCCCACCAACAAAAAACCTTATAGTTCCCCTTTCGTCAGAATTATAACGGGACGTTGAAACGAAGACTTACTGTTTTGAACAGGTGGAGAAACAAACATTAAAAAAAATGGCAGTGTACATAGTAAAATTAAAATACGAAGAACTACTTGAAGTTTGCCGTTTCAGCCCCTTTCAAATATACATGAACAAAACATCTTGACAGTTTCTTAACGTTAAAACGCACTGAACTTAAAAACACACTCCTGAGAGAGAGAGAGAGAGAGAGAGAGAGAGAGAGAGAGAGAGAGAGAGAGAGCTACAAGATACTGCTAATGATCAGGAAATCTGAAAAACTTCGTGAAAAGAAAAACAATTAAAAAATGCGCACGTTTCCTAGGCGCAATTGTGTTTTCGGTACAGCGTATAATGCTGTATGAAACTCTCATCTACGACCGGGCAGCGCTCAGTTGCTCCCCAGATGCGGTCAAGTGAAGGTGAGTCGACGATGCCTCCGGAAAGCGCTGCCAGACGCACGATCCATGGCTAACCTTAACCTTAAATAAATTAAAAACTACTGAGGCTAAAGGGGTGCAATTTGGTATGTTTAATGATTGGAGGGTGGGTGATCAACATACCAATTTGCAGCCCTCTAGCCTCAGTAGTTTTTAAGACCTGAGGGCGGACAGAAAAAGTGTGGATGGATAAATAGCCATCTCAATTTCTGTCTTCAATGACACCCCATACCATATCACGACTATAAATAAACAAGTTTTCGTTCATTTTTACTTTGTGTCAAATAAAAAAAAATGTGCAACAACCTAAAACTTACATAGACAAATATACTGATTCGCAAAGGGACTAGAGGAGAGAGAGAGAGAGAGAGAGAGAGAGAGAGAGAGAGAGAGAGAGAGAGAGAGAGAGAGAGAGAGAGAGAGATTGAATTTTACGCTAAAAATGAACCTGCAGAAACAAACTGGTGAAGAGCAGAATATCTCAGAGAGAGAGAGAGAGAGAGAGAGAGAGAGAGAGAGAGAGAGAGAGAGAGAGAGAGAGAGAGAGAGAGGACAAGAAAAAGGTTCACCTCCGAGAAGGAGCTTTAATCGACCCACAAGATTATCAATCACTTTCACACATGATCTCACGAGGATCAAAGTGATATGCGGAAGGCAACTTGTGTTAATTTTGATTCACATTACCGATAGTTTTTCTCGCCATTTTTGTTGGGCGATATCTGACACTTACTAAACTGCAATGCCTTTGCATCCGTTTAAGCCTAGTTCAATCCATCTTCAGGCCATCTATTACGAAACTGGGAAGTTAAAATAACAGAAGACATTTGCAAAAATCTTGTTAAAAAGAACACATTGCCCCAGGAACTAACGCGAAGTCGAGTCTAGACATTCAAGATGAAATTAAGAAAAGGTGTACTCAAAAAGAGTTAAGGCTTTTTCATCTACTGAATAATAGCAAAATAACAAAAACTGGTTAATCTAAAGAAAAAAAGTAAACTCTGATGATGATGATAATTACAATGTGACGCCAGAAAGTACCCTTCCCAAGTGATAAGGCGGAACCTCACAACAATCAACTAGTTACTAAATGGACGTGACAATCAACCACTTTCCGCGTCTCACGAAGGAGGGGGAGGGGCTAATTTTCGGCTACCTGTTAATTACGAGCTAAATCACAACCAGTTGTAGTTCTGAAAACCGACACTCGAGGAGAACCAAAAAAACACCAAAGGATTGTGGATCTTTCGATCTCACAAAAGCCCTCACTCGACGGTATCGGGTTTCAAACCTCCAGCGATCCGGCGATAAAAATGGAAACATCTTGCTTAAGACTGTTGTTCTTGTTGTTGTTTACTTGAGCTGGTCTTGTTGTCGTTATGGTGGGCTGGTCTTGTTACTGTTATGGCGGGCCGGTCTTGTTGTTATATTGAGATGATCTTGTTGTTATGGTGATATGGTCTTCTTGTCGTTATGGTGAACTGGTCTTGTTGTCATGGTGGGCCGATCTTGTTGTTATATTGAAATGATCTTGTTGTTATGGCAAGCTGGTCTTGTTGTTGTTCTGGTGGGCAAGTCTTGTTGTTATATTGAGATGATCTTGTTGTTATGGCAAGCTGGTCTTGTTGTTGTTATGGTGGGCAAGTCTTGTTGTTATATTGAGATGATCTTGTTGTTATGGCAAGCTGGTCTTGTTGTTGTTACGGTGGGCTGGTCTTGCTGTCACATTGAGATGATCTTGTTATGGCGAGCTGGTCCTGTTGATACGGTGAACTGGTCTTGTTGTTGCTATGCTGAGCTGGTCTTGTTGTTATGCTGAGCTGGTCTTCTTCTTGTTATGGTGAGCTGGTTTTGTTATGCTGAGCTGATCTTGTTGTTGTTATGCTGAGCTGGTCTTCTTGTTTTGGTAAGCTGGTCTTTCTGTTGTGATTCTGAGCTGGTTTTGTTGTTGTTATGGTGGGCAGGTCTTGTTGTTTTGGTGAGCTGGTCTTGTTGTTGTTATGGTGGGTTGGTCTTATTGTTGTTATGGTGAACTGATCTTGTTGTTGTTATGCTGAGCTGGTCTACTTCTGGTTACTGTGTTAAACTACAGTTCACGCTATCAAAAACACAAGCGAATAAGCTACGAGTAATCGGAAGAACAATTTCACGTCACTTTCCAAAAGGCAATCTGCTTAATTGTGACTGCCGCAGTCTTTGTTCGTCATTCGAAAGGGGATCAACATGCCAATCCCGAGTTGCTATGCAATACCATGAATAATGAAGGCTCTTGATAGTCCTCCGGGACAGAAAACGGCAATTTCCTCGATATTAGACTGAAAGCAGTAAGAAAACTAAGCTGATGAGCTCCGCTAATTACTTTTAAGAGAACAACCTCTTTTTTTTTCTTTCTGGGACTGAAACGGAACCATATGATCACAGCTAGTATATTCAAATGCAGATCAAGTCCATTAGAATATGTCATAAGATTGGTAAGGAATTCTGTGCTAAAGTTAATAATAGTTACTGACTTAGGTCAGGGTTATCAATCTGTTATGAAATGCATCACAATAAAAGAAACAGACTTTAAATATATTTTGTACGAACGTATAAAATAAATTTTTACACCCCGGACATATATCAGTACTTCTACAATGAAAAGTCCCTTCCCTTTAGCCCACCTCCAATAATAAGAAATTAAAACCTACAGATAAATAAATAAAAAAATTAAATAAAAAGGAATGAAATATAAAATTTGGGCCAAAAACCAAGAGCCAGGACCTATGAGGTCATTCAACGCTGAAAGGAAAATTGAGAGTAAAAAAGGCTTGACAGGTGTAACAGGAGGAAAACCTCGCAGTTGCACCACGAATCAATTGTTAGGAAACGGTCGAGGAAAGTTAAGATGGAAGAAAGAGATTACGAACGGAGGTGCAGTAAAAGTAATAAAAGGAGTTGCAGCTAGGGGCCGAAGGGGCTCTGCAAAAAACCTTTAGTGACGCCTGCAGTGCACCACGTGAGGTGCACTAAAGGCAATAGCCCCTCCCTTACGGAGACATTCAATCAAAAGACCAAATTATAATGTCTCTGAACGTTCTTAAAACAATTGGCAGCTATGGAAGAAAATATGTTTCCCCTCTCCCGCAGATTGGATTTCCGAAAAGAGAGAGAGAGAGAGAGAGAGAGAGAGAGAGAGAGAGAGAGAGAGAGAGAGATAAACTCCTCTTCTCCAGTGGATAGAGAGAGAAAGAGAGAACTCTTCTTTTCAGTGGATAGAGAGAGAGGAGTTCTTCAGTGGAGAGAGAGAGAGAGAGAGAGAGAGAGAGAGAGAGAGAGAGAGATCGCTTCTAATCCTCCCCATTCCGCATCCCTATAGGATTTACCTTGGGATTTACCTGATTATACGGGAGATTCACCCCGGTTAATTCTCCGTCCCGTCCAAGTTAATCCTCATCTCCCTCGACGACGGCAGATTCCTATTCACTCCGTCAGCGCTGCGGTGCTTTTATGTAATAAGACCCCTTTTATTGGGGTATCATTACTTGTATTCCACATAATACTATTAATACTTATACTACTGCTACTACTACTTCTATTATTATTATTATTATTATTATTATTATTATTATTATTATTATTATTATTATTATTATTATTATTAACCAAACAAAAACTTCTTTCAGTTTTCTTTTGAAGATGGAAAGAAACCCATTAAGATTTACTTTGTATAACTTGTTTACTGGTAAATATTTACCAGTAAACAAGTTATACACAAGAATCTTGTGGGTTTCTCTTTCCATTATTATTATTATTATTATTATTATTATCATTATTATTATTATTATTATTATTATTATTATTATTACCTAAAAAAGGTGCTTAGCAATCTTCCACATGGCGGAATGAGGACCTTAAAATGTACGGAAGAAATAATAAAAACATTTTTTGGAAAAGTAAAATCTCTCTCTCTCTCTCTCACGCGCAATACATTATATTATATATACACACATATACTGTATATACATATATATATACAATCAAAAACACTAGATATGGAAAAACTAACGCTTAAGAAAAATACATAACCAGGTCAATAGATCTCCAAAATAAATTTAATATATATATATATATATATATATATATATATATATATATATATATATATATATATATATATATATATATATATATGTATATATATATATATATATATATATATATATATATATATATATATATATATATATTCTATGATACATAAAAACTAATGAAACAACAAGCAAACAAACCCTAAGGAAACAAAGACGAAACAACGGTTTACAGTAAGTAGCAATTTGGTCTTGAAACGCAAAACAAGAAAAAAAATTTAAAAGGCCGTAATTACAGCATATGTCAACAACTTATTTCTCTCCCTTTTTTCTCTTTTTTTTTTGCGCTGTGGGCAAATGCAAAAGCGTTCAAGTATTAAAGCGCCCCACGAGACGAGGGGGCGTGTGGGCGTGGACACCCACTCACCCCCCCGCCCCAATAGTCCTCCCAACCCCATTTCTGTAGTCACCCCAAGACTCATCTCCCAACGAAGCAGGCGAATGGGGAGCCTCCACGTCATCTTAACATCAACATCTTCACTATTCAACATAATTTCTCTCTCTCTCTCTCTCTCTCTCCTCCCCGTCAAGACGCACATTTAGAAGAATGTATATAATGGATGCTCACTATTTAGCTAAACTTCACTCATTTATCACCCTCTCTCTCTCTCTCTCTCTCTCTCTCTCTCTCTCTCTCTCTCTCTCTCTCTCTCTCCCTGCGTGTTAATAAATATGTGTAGACAGAAGTATGATCACTATTTCCCGTGAATTAATTCATTTAACATTGTATAAAAATTAATTATTTAACCATAATCTGACTTTACCTAACCTAACCATGACCTAACCTAACAAATACTACCCTTCCTCTAATGGAAGCCAACTATTTCACCACAATTTGACCTGACCTAACATAATCAAACCTAACAAATACTGCCCTTCCCCCAAATATGTTTCAGAACACACTCTTGGATTCAATCCCATCCACTTTTTATTATCCTCTCTCTCTCTCTCTCTCTCTCTCTGACGCCAGAGCACTTCATAATACGCCACCACGAACTACATAAAGGGAACTGCAAACTCCTCCGTCCATCAGAGATGCAATAAATGTCGCCCAGATCGGATGCTCTCACCTTAATCACTATTTTCCCTTCTTCGTCAAAGTCAACATTCCTCCTCGGCATTCTTAAGGGGTCCCCAGTGAGAAACTTTAGCTACCATCCCCGTTCCTCTCCTTTCATTTTCTTTCTTGTAGTGTCTCGGTTTTCTTTGCCCTTTCCTTGTCACACACACACACACACACACAACACATACATATTATATATATATATATATATATATATATATATATATATATATATATATATATATATATATATATATATAATTCCTCCAACGCAAGTAATGAACCATAAGCTATCTAACTTCTCTCTCTCTCTCTCTCTCTCTCTCTCTCTCTCTCTCTCTCTCTCTCTCCCCTATGCATTTTCGTGGCATTACTGGCGTTCCTAGAAGAACCTTGGGTGTCAGCACCGCATAGCGAGGGGAGTGACTGACTTACCTCTAACCCCCCCCCCCTTCTTCCTCCTCCTCCTCCCGTCGGAAGGTAAATCAATCAGCCTCCAAAATAATCTCCATTATCTCCCCTCTCGCCACAGCCTCCTCCTCAGGGTCAAGGGAAACCTCCCTTAATGATGATAAGCTTCCTGGCACCAGGCGCTGAAGGTGCTTCTGCCAAAGGCCGCTACAAGCATTCAGGCAGCATTTTTTTTCTGTCTCGACAAAAACGACTCACTTTGTTCCACGAACTGGCTCTAAAAATGACTCGCTTTGTTTCACAAACTGACTCTAAAATCGACTCGGTTTGCCACACAAACAGACTCTGAAAATGACTGAGTTTGCCCCCACAAACTGACTCTGAAAACGCCTCACTTTCTTCCACAAACTGAATCTAAAAATGACTCGGCTTGCCCCATAAACTGACTCGAAAATGACTGACTTTGTTCCCCAAACTGACTCTGAAAACGACTCACTTTGTTCCACAAACTGACTCTAAAAACGACTCACTTTATTCCACAAATTGACTCTAAAAACGACTCAAGTTGTTCCACAAACTAACTCTAAAAACAACTCACTTTGTTCCACAAATTGACTCTAAAAACGACTCACTTTGTTCCACACACTGACTCTAAAAACGACTCACTTTGCCCCAGAAACAGACTCTAAAAACGACTCACTTTGTTCACACACTGACTCTAAAAACGACTCACTTTGCCCCAGAAACAGACTCTAAAAACGACTCACTTTGTTCCACACACTGACTCTAAAAACGACTCACTTTGCCCCAGAAACAGACTCTAAAAACGACTCACTTTGTTCCACACACTGACTCTAAAAACGACTCACTTTGCCCCAGAAACAGACTCTAAAAACGACTCGCGTTGTTACACAAACTGACTCTGAAAACGACTCGCTTTGTTCCACAAACTGACTCTGAAAACGACTCACGCTGTTCCACAAACTGACTCTAAAAACGACTCACTTTGCCCCACAAACCGACTCTTGTCTAATTCTTGCAATCAGTTGTTTTTGGCCTCTTCGCGGGAAACTAACTCATTTTCGACCCTCACAATGTCCTCATTTCAAAACTCGTCGTCGATTACAGAATTTATAATTTTTCACATCAACTTCGACCGACGTTTGACTTAATTTCGCTCCCTAGATGTATTTTTTGTATTTTCTCAGTGTTTTCATTAATTAATTTTATTCCAACAAGAAACCTTTACCAATTTCACAAGATAAATTTAACCAAATTAACTCCGTTTTTTATTTACTGTTACAAGAAATTGTTAACCACCATTTTTCGAGACAATTACTTCAGAGAAAGTCACCTCCCAAAAATAACTAAGTAATTTTATAAAATATAAAAAAGAAATAAAGTAATTCACACACATACTGATATAACTAAGCGGCCAATCACAAGATACTCTTCAATCCATCTTATTATACCCATACTGCCCTAAAATGGAAAACTGCACTATCTGCAAAATTTTCGAAATTGAGATATGCCACTTACTGGGCTCGTGAAACACTAGTACACAAGTTACTGCAGTTTCAGAATGATTCTTCGATGCTTTCCACGAGTATTTAGGGGGTTCCATTTGCAGTATCTGCAAGATCAGTAGTAAGGCAAGGGAGTATCTACCATTTTCCTCAGTTTTGTATTTTTACAGAAACTGCAGCCTTCCATTTTAGAGCAGTGTACTACTGGACTTAGCTAACATAAGCAGTCAATCAATGGAAAGTTCGTCCACTTTATGAACACTTAAAAAGCAAAATCTAAAACATATTTATCTAGAATAAAATAGAAGAAAACAACCAAACAGCCGACCTCAGCCAGCTCCTAACTACCACACGGCCTGAAAACGGGAACAAAACAAAACAAATACATGTGTCTCTCATAACGATGACTCAGTCCATAATGAAAGATGTCGCTTGATATCTTGTGTGGGAGGAGGGGAGGGATGTGTTTGTGTGTGTACACACATACATACACACACATACAGAAACATTCGCACACACAGACCAGAGCGGAAAATGAAACCGTGAAGCGAAAAGTAGAACGATGAAGTCTCATACAAGTTGAGTGTTAGAGAGCAATGACAAACGGTGATAAAATGACGCGCATATATGAAGAGAAATAAATAATAAGAAAAAAAAAAAGACTAGGACATGAAAAGGATGAAGCAGAAATGGAAAAAAATAGGCTACGACACATACACGACGAAGCAAAACGAATAAGAATTAGCAGGACGTGATTAAAAAAATATATGACGGGTATATATATGAAGAGAAATAAATAAAAAATGACTAAGATACGAAAACAACTAAGCAGAACGATGAAGAATTATCAGAACGTGATAAAATAAAAAAGAAAAATATACGACGCGTATACATATAAATAGAAATATAAAAAAATAAGACTAAGATACAAAAACAACAAAGCAAAACGAAGAATTAGCGGAGCGTGATAAAAAAATAAGAAAAAGTCCCAAAATTCATAAAGAAATTATAAAAGACGTGAATAAGAAAAAAAAAAAACAAGGAACTAGATTGGAAAAAAAACTAACAGAAGGACGTCGAGAAATACGGACGAATAAATTCATAAAGAAATGATAAAAGCCGTGAATAAAAAAAAAATAAGAAACTAGAGTGAAAAAAATAAATAGTTAAAGGACGTCGAGAGATACAGACGAATCAATCAATGAAAGTCGCAACTGACAGCCCGAACGAAAACATAAGTTAGGAGGAAACGTCACTAAGCGGTGATTTCCGGAGGGGGAAGGCAACAGCTTGTATATTGACAGAATTCTCCACTGAAGACTTATTATATAGTTGAGCTGACTCGCAGTTTATATATATATATATATATATATATATATATATATATATATATATATATATATATATATATATATATATATATATATATATATACATATACATATACATACATACGAACAGTACCAATTTCTTACATCGCAATACTTCACATTAATCCACCGACGTTCCATATAAAACTATAAATACCGTTGCCAAATTGGCACCAAGATGAACAAGCGTGTGATGAAACGGAAGAGAAGTATTAAGAGTAACAATACCAAAGAAATGAAGCAAAAGAAAAAAAAAAACCTATCTCTGAGGACGAAGAAGTAACTCTAGTATGGTCTGGCATTGAGAGAGAGAGAGAGAGAGAGAGAGAGAGAGAGAGAGAGAGAGAGAGAGTACACAACACCAGTCACCACAACCACAAGACTTCTTCACAAAACCCTCTTCTTCCATAGACTATTAAATGTAACCTAGAGTGACCAACGTTACGTATATTCATTATCCACTACTCTAAATATCCACTCTAAATACGTCACGATTCTATTATGCGAAAATGAGCAACAATCAAGCACAACAGTGACGATTAAGCTTTTTGGATCCACTCAATTTCGCTGCAAATGCTCGTGCAATGCTAATACACTTCAGAAAACATGCTGTACATTACATGCGCTTGACAAGTGATTTTAAAATGAATATGCTCCTTGTGTTCGGTATTGTTTATAATTAAACAATTAAAACCCAAATGCCTTCAACGAGCTATTTCTCATCTTTCAACATAATGAAATAAATTTATAAAAATGAACTGTAACAGATGAACTTATGAAATGACACGGCACCTGGTAGATATACAACGATCAATAAATGACAGGATACCTGCATTACTGTTTTCGCATTTAAATTCAGAATCCATTGACGTAGATGGAAAAATAGCTTCACACTTATTAATATCCTACTCTACAAACTACAAAAGCTTAGCTGATTTTGAAAGATAATAAGAATCAATTATGAGCAAACTGAAAAATAATATTTTCAATATTCAACACTTGACAGGAAAAAACAGAAGCCAAATATGACAGGAAGGAGATCAGGAACGTCCATCTTCCTCAGGCAGCAGCAACCAGTGTGTGTGTGTGTGTGTGTGTGTGTGTGTGTGTGTGTGTGTGTGTGTGTGTGTGTGTGTAGCAGCTGTCCACTGTCACTTACCACCAGCCTTCACAGCTGACGTCCCAACAAATACCACACAAACTTATAGTGGCTGTCACCATCATCCTGACATCACTCCTAACCCCCTCTTTAATTCTATGACGGAGGGGGGGGGGACCACAGCTATCCTGAAATGTCCTTCCTTCTCCAACACCCACTTCGATGAAGATCCTTCACCGATTTTCATCTCTAAAGGAAAAGCATTAACCCATTACAATTAGTGATCCTACGTCAGTATCGAATCTCATGGGAGCAACTAACATATCAATTGTACCAAGTCTTCCGCCTAACCATTTAATGGGTAGACAGACAGACAGAATATGGAAGTTGGGCCCAAGGCCAAGCGCTGGGACCTTTGAAATCATTCAGCGCTGAAACGGAAATTGAGAGTAAAAAGGTTTGAAAGGCGTAACAGGAGGAAAACCTCAAAGCAGTTGCACTAAGAAACAATTGTTAGGAGAGGGAGGAAAGTAGAATGGAAGAAAGAATACGAATGGTGGTACGGTCAAAGGAATGAAAAGGGTTGTAGCTAGGGGCCTAAAGAAGGGACGCCGCAAAGAACCTTAAGTAATGCCTACAGTGCACTGCATGAGGTGCACTGACGGCGCTATTCCCCCTCCGGGATTTAATGGGTAGTGACCATATATACCTCTTGGGGACACTTACGTCCCGTAATATCCTCGTCTTGACATACCCACTGTATATTTCTCTTTTCCTGTACCCTGAAATATAACCAGAAGCCTTTCCTTACCCAATGTGTCGGTAGAGATCCTGCTACCACCCCCCAACCCCATTTGTAATGGAGACCCAAACACTTAGAAAGACCCGAGTCTCACTTCCAAATTACCCATCACCCAGGTGGCGCAGGCCTTCCACTACTTCCCCTCGACCGCCAAAAACCTAATCCTGTTGACTTCCCCCATAATGAAAAGGACCAACAACTCTCGTGCTGGCAAAACCACCGGGGCACACACACGTCCCATAATCCCTCGGGTTGTGGTTTCAGTCCTGAGTAAGGTTTCTTCTTAATTCCACCTGTTAATCCTTTCCCCACACTCGACGAGGCTCCCAAGTGCCCTGCCCTTTATTCCCCTCCGTCTTCTCGTCCCCTCAGCCAGTTTTTACCCTCTAAGAATTCTTTTAATGGAGGAGGCAGCACTCAAGGCCCGTAGCACCATTCTCCTCCGGCGTTTCAATTCTGACCTCGAATTGGATTATAGAATTTCGGCCAAAGACAAAGCCCTGGAACCTATAAGGTCATTTAGCTCTGAAAGGAAAATGGAAAGTAAGGTGGTTTGAAAGGTGTAACATCAGGAAAACCTCACTGTTGCACTATGAAACAATGGTTAGAGAGGGTGGAAGGTCAGATGGAAGAAAGACAATATGAATGGGGGTACAGTAAAAGGAATGAAAGAGGTTGCAGCTAGAGGCCGAAGGGACGCTGCAAAGAACCTGAAGTAATGCCTACAGTGCACCTCGTGGAATTCTGATTTTCAGGGCCGGTTTACGTGTGACTTCGACAGAAGTCACAGACTTGAGCCGAACCTCTTATTCCTGGGTCATATATCGCGATTTCCCTCGTTTGAGATCAGTGGTTGGACTGTTCAGAACAGACAGGTTTAAAGCTATAAATTTTGTTGCCGTGGCTACTATTTCAATCAAACAGGTCTATACGTAAGGATTTCCTTGTAGTAAAATGAATTTAATTTCTTAATTCTTGTAGTAAAATGAATTTCATTTCTGAATTCTTGTAGTAAAAAGAATTTCATTTCTTCATGGTTGTAGCAAAATGAATTTCATTTCGTAATTCTTGTAATAAAATAAGTTTCACTTCTTAATTCTTGTAGCAAAATGAATTTCATTTCTTAATTCTTGTAGTAAAATGAATTTCATTTCATAATTCTTATAGTAAAATGAGCTTCATTTCTTAATTCTTGTAGTGAAATGAATTTCATTCCTTCATTCTTGTAGTAAAATGAATTTCATTTCTTATTTCTTGTAGTAAAATGAGCTTCATTTCTTAATTCTTGTAGTAAAATGAGCTTCATTTCTTAATTCTTGTAGTAAAATGAATTTCATTTCTTAATTCTTGTAGTAAAATGAATTTCATTTCTTACTTCTTGTAGTAAAATTAATTTCACTTCTTAATTCCTGTAGTAAAATGAATTTCACTTCTTAATTCTTGTAGTAAAATGAATTTCACTTCTTAATTTTTGTAGTAAAATGAATTTCATTTCTTACTTCTTGTAGTAAAATGAATTTCAATTCTTAATTCTTGTAGTAAAATGAGTTTCACTTCTTAATTCTTGTAGCAAAATGAATTTCATTTCTCAATTCTTGTAGTAAAATGAATTTCATTTCTTAATTCTTGCAGTAAAAAGATTTTCATTTCTTAACTCAGAGATTTTCCATACATCCAGTAAAATAATCAATTCTTTGGTTGCATCCGTCATGTGAAAACATTCCCAAATAAAAAATGGAAACATAAACCTAAAAATTAATGAAATAAGAATTAAAAAAAACCACAAGATATCTCCAGTAAGGCCATGGCCAAAATTTTCCTCAGAAGAGTACCCGAAATTGCACGCATAAAAAGTTACTGGGCAATATCTTTTGAAATTTATCCCGTCTGGCTCTTAAACACATGAGAGCTTATGAGAATATGCAAATGAAGGCAGTGTATTCTACTATTTGAATATTTAAGACGGAGGAAAACGGCACTTAGAGAGAGAGAGAGAGAGAGAGAGAGAGAGAGAGAGAGAGAGAGAGAGAGAGAGAGAGAGAGAGAGAGAGAGAGAAAATCGGTTAGAAAATTATACAATTCATAAGAGAAAGAGAGGGGAAAGAGAGAGAATGGATACAAAATAACACATTTCATGAGAGAGAGAGAGAGAGAGAGAGAGAGAGAGAGAGAGAGAGAGAGAGAGAGAGAGAGAGAGAGAGAGAGAGAGAGAAAATCGGTTAGAAAATTATACAATTCATAAGAGAAAGAGAGGGGAAAGAGAGAGAATGGGATACAAAATGACACATTTCATGAGAGAGAGAGAGAGAGAGAGAGAGAGAGAGAGAGAGAGAGAGAGAGAGAGAGAGAGAGAGAGTTACAAAATTATACAACTCATGAGAGAGAGAGAGAGGGAGAGAATGACAATGGGTTACAAAATTATACAATTCATAGAGAGAGAGAGAGAGAGAGAGAGAGAGAGAGAGAGAGAGAGAGAGAGAGAGGGGGCGCAGGCTGTTCCTTCGCATCAGTCTCTCAACAGGACACATATCCTAAGGGCATATCCTTCACGTCATACAGATTTATGACCTTCCTCCGAAGGCACTCATACATCAATCCCTCTCGCGCTTTTCCTCCATACAAAGTCGGTGGTCCTCCCCCTCCTCCTCCTCCTCCTCCTCTTCCTCTTCTTCTTCTTTCCACGTTCAGTTTGTCTCGTATCTTGAACTGGTTTTGAGAGGAAGAAATGACATATTCTTCATTTCAGAGAACATGATCAAACCTTATATTGACAAAGATCATCTCTGTTCCTTTCTCTCTTATTCGCCCTCCTCCTCCTCCTCCTCAGGCGACATCATCCATCAACTGGTAAATATGGAAGCGTAAAGTTCACGGCAGCTTTCATAAACATGGACAGGCCGAACGGGGACATCCGTACAAATGTTAACGATCGACGGCGCGGCTAAATATGTACGTTGGAGAGGAACCAAGTTGGCGGGCGCGCCTGCGCGCATAATGCGGAGTCAAATCAGACGGCGAGTTGTTAATAATTCAGCACACGTATTTGCTTGCCTCGTATTTATTCAACTCACTCGAAGAATTCATCGCGAGTTACTACACATCCTCAATGGTAGAGAGAGAGAGAGAGAGAGAGAGAGAGAGAGAGAGAGAGAGAGAGAGAGAGAGAGAGAGAGAGAGATTCACCTATCTTTATTACATACCAAGAAGTGTATTGCTTTATATATATATATATATATATATATATATATATATATATATATATATATATATATATATATATATATATATATATATATATATATATATATATATATATATATATATATATATATATATATATATATATATATATATATATATATATATATATATATATATATATATATATATATATATATATATATACTCTGCACACACACACATACACACATATTAAACCCATCATAATTCATACCATGAACTACTGTACACACCTAGAATACCCAAACAATCATGTTTTATCTGTGAACTGTAATAAAACATAAGTTGAGAAAAAAACTTCACAGAAAGAATGCAAAATAAAAGCTAGTTTACCTTGATCAAACATTATAAAAAAACCTGTAAACAAAACACGACACCTTCTTAATTAGCTGAAGCAAACTTTAATATTATTGTACTTAGACAGCACTGGCCAATCTGACAACAAAATGATCTCAATCCTACTCAATTTGTGCATTCCACTGAATATTATTACACTAAGTATGACAATCAGGACAGATGTTTCTTTCTCTTTACTCTATCACATTGATGGAGTCCTTATTCGTTAAATCAATCTAAATACACACCAACTATTTTTTTTATATATATATATATATATATATATATATATAAAAGGAATGCATTATATATATATATATATATATATATATATATATATATATATATATATATATATATATATATATATATATATATATATACAAAACCCGCAACGCATTCCCTGAAAAAGCAGTATATACTATTTATTCGCTATGTAGTGTCTTGGTTGGATTCGCTATTCGGCCTTACGTAATTTCTTGCCATATTTAAGCCACAACAACAAAACCCCGCCCCCTAAGATGTCTTCACAAGTACCTAGAACACAAGAGGCAGCACTGAGGGCAAATATTCAGTGCGTCTCAAAAGGGACAAGTTGATAAATGACGGGACGGAACAATAATTCATCAAACGCTCCGAATTCACTTCATCTTCTGTCGAGTTGGCTCAAGAAATGACTTGAAACAGATTCCTTAACTAAAGAGAAATTAAACAAAGTCTTTTGTTCAGACTCGAAAAAAAAGTCACGACTTGACTTTAAAGCGAAAACGATTCCTTAACGAGAGAGGAACTAAAGTCTTGTTTATTCAAGGTAATAAATGTATGTATCTGTCACTCCAAGCGCAAAACGCTTCGCTGAAAACTATTTATCACTCGCTATCCTCTCAGAGCAATTAGCTTTCCACGAGTGAGAAAACCCAACCCCCCAAATATCCTATATTTGTTCTGAGGATCTGCATCTTCTCTGTTCCGTTTTCATGTTGCAAGTTGCAATTTTCAGTTAAGCACATTTCATTTATATACTGCTGCAATGTGAATGCGTACACAAGAAAAGTACAAGCAACTGAAAGCTTGCTAAAGCAGAAATTGAGTATGAGGAAAGTGGACCATGTTCTAATGTTGCAAGTTGCCAACTTCAGGTATGCACATTTCATTTACGTATTGCTGCAATGTGAATGCGTACACAAGAAAAGTACAAGCAACAAAAAGCTTGCAAAAGCAGAAATTGCATATGAAGAAAGTGGAACGTGTTATTTCTAATTCAACACGACGAAAAAAAAAACTAAATAAATATCAGCCCAAGACTCAAACTAAAACCATAAGATGAAAAAAGAACGATTTCACTTAATTCCTTAATTTCTTCATTTGGACTTTCCGTACGGAATGAGGTTGTAAAAACTTAGAAAGTCAATAACCAGAAAAGCTACTTACGTACCAAAGATGACGAGGCAGCAGAGGAACTTACCTAGAAAGAAAAGAAAATGATATTGATAAAAAATACTTAAAGGCTATATCTATCCACTTCCTAACAGCTGTGACATTTGGAAACCATGATTTTACATTGCATGATAGAAAATATGGAGAGATTAGCAAGGTACGGAAATGTGAGAGAGAGAGAGAGAGAGAGAGAGAGAGAGAGAGAGAGAGAGAGAGAGAGAGAGAGAGAGAGAGAGAGAGAGAGAGAGAGACTGCATGCAAGAAAAATTTAGATATTGCCAAACGTGTAATATATATATATATATATATATATATATATATATATATATATATATATATATATATATATTATATTTATTTATATATATGAGAGAGAGAGAGAGAGAGAGAGAGAGAGAGAGAGAGAGAGAGAGAGAGAGAGAGAGAGAGAGAGAGAGCATATAAGTAAAATTCAGATATTAGCAAACGTAGAGAGAGAGAGAGAGAGAGAGAGAGAGAGAGAGAGAGAGAGAGAGAGAGAGAGAGAGAGAGAGAGAGAGAGAGAGAGAGATTAGAAACATGCAGAAATAAGAGAGAGAGAGAGAGAGAGAGAGAGAGAGAGAGAGAGAGAGAGAGAGAGCGCACAGACGAGTAACTTTGCAGCTCTTAGAGATTAGCAAACACACAGAAATGAGAGAGAGAGAGAGAGAGAGAGAGAGAGAGAGAGAGAGAGAGAGAGAGAGAGAGAGAGAGAGAGAGAGAGCAACCTTTGCAGCTCTTTAAATTGTACATAGTAGAAGCAGAAGCAGAAACAAAAGAGGGGAGCAGAAAGAGGGGAGAAGGAAGACGAGAACAACACAAAAGGGGAATTGAGTGACACTTTTCAACACTCGATCATCCGCACTCAGGTCCCTTGGACGAGAGAGAGAGAGAGAGAGAGAGAGAGAGAGAGAGAGAGAGAGAGAGAGAGAGAGAGAGAGAGAGAGAGAGAGAGAGACCCTTTCATATTCATGACGCGAGTTCAAATTCAAATCAATTTCGCGACGCCAGGAAAAAAAATTAGGAGACAATTGAATGTGTGTTGCAAAACGTATGGGATACAAAGTTCTGGGGATGTGTGTGTGTGTGTGTATATATATATATATATATATATATATATATATATATATATATATATATATATATATATATATATATATATATATATATATATATATATATATATATAATACACACTCTAAACCACAACCATTTTCTGGACATTTCTGGAGTTCAGTGAAGTAGTTTGCAATACGCCACAAAGAAACACAAATTATGGATCTATATACAAACAGAAAATTAAAGTGAATTCTTGAGAAAAACAAAATCATATGTTTGTCTTCATATCCAGTCAACTATTAAAAATATTAACTAAAACTTGCCAACTGTGTAAATGACATTTAATAACAAGCTAAAGATAAAATTATTCCTTTCTAAAATGAAGTTACATTTTTATTCATAAGAGATCCAATTATACAGTGTATACCATATAATCATGGACTTGGCATTAGGAAAGAATATTCGCGCAAAATGGTGACTGTTCTTTGCTAAAGTTGTAATTGGAGAAGATACCAGAACAAACTTATAAAAAAGATAATAATTGTTAATTTATTTTTTCTTTTTAATAAGGGAGATGTCTTCTTTCTGTATTTCCCATTACCTCCTCTTACTTCTTTCTAATGAACACCATAATATTCTTTGGAAGTTTGATATTTCATGTCAGTGGCCCCTGTGGTGGGTTTGTTCCATATGAATAGGGTTCTTCTTCTTCTGAATAATAATAATAATAATAATAATAATAATAATAATAATAATAATAATAATAATAATATTCTTCGGAAGCTTGAATTCCAAGTCAGTGGCCCCTGTGGTGGGCTTGTTCCATTCATAATAATAATAATAATAATAATAATAATAATAATAATAATAATAATAATAATAATAATATTCTTCGGAAGCTTGAATTCCAAGTCAGTGGCCACTGTGGTGGGCTTGTTCCATATGAATGGGGTTCTTCTTCTTCTGAATAATAATAATAATAATAATAATAATAATAATAATAATAATAATAATAATAATAATAATAATAATAATAATAATAATAATAATAATAATAATAATAATAAAAATAATATAAATGTATGCAGTTTCAACAATAAATCTTAATGAAAACCAAACCTCTATTAAATAAAAACGTTTCATGACATAAAAAGTTCACATCTAAGATTACAAAAACGGCCTTCTTATCAACAGCAGCATCCCAGAGCATCATTGATTGAATACTTCGATGAAACAAGTCCATTTGGCAATGCCGAAAACTCGTCGACACACCCATCCACACACCCACAAAGCCTGACGAAGGGCAACATCTGCCGAAGGGTGATGGGTGGACCAGATAGGCTTCAGGGGACTTGTAATGAGATGAGGGCTAAGAGACCACCCCAGGTCGTATCAAGGGACAGTCACAACAATGACAGATGTCAAGTACAAGTTTCTATAGAGAGCCGATGAAATGACCCCCGTTGCGGATCTAGGAGGGTTTGGGATTCGAAGCCTGCGGAGTATGATGAATTATCAGTTTAGATAAGTCTATGCAAGACCCTGACTGACTGCCCCTGTCATTGGCTTGACAAATTGGGGAACAATTTGTCGTTTGTGGCTCTTCTCTTTTCTCTGAAAGCTTATTGTATGTGATCTGATAGTCTCAATACTATTTCTATTGGTAACCGCTCAAGAAAAAAAAAGTAAAAAATGCGCCTTAGTTTCTCTGGAGCAATCAAGTTTTCTGTACAGAGCATAATCAAGGCCACCAAAAACAGATCTATCTTTCGGTGGTTTCGGTATAATGCTATATGAGCCGCGGCCCATGAAACTTTAACCACGGCTCGGTGGCGGCCTATCCTATATAATTGCCAGAAGCACGATTATGGCTAACTCTAACCTTAAATAAAATAAAAACTGAGGCTAGAGGGCTGCAATTTGGTATGTTTGATGATTGGAGGGTGGATGATCAACATACCAATCTGCATCCCTCTAGCCTCAGTAGTTTTTAAGATCTGAGGGCGGACGGACAGAAAAGCCGGTACAACAGTTTTCTTTTACAGAAAACTAAAATACAATTTGGTTACTTCTAGCCGAAACTTGAATGAGATGAATACATGAAAAAATACATGTGCATTTGAGTAGCTGTTCCTTTGGTGTAGATTTGTAAATCGCATCCAGCGTTATTTATTTCGTGGAATGGAATGCAATATAAAATTTAGGACTAAGGCCAAGCACTGGGAACTATGAGATCATTCAGCGCCGAAAGGGAAATTGAAAGCAAAAAGGCTCTAATGGTGTAACAAGCAGGAAACCTCAAAGCAGTTGTACTGTGAAACAATTGTTAGGAGATGGAAGAAAGGGAATAAGAACGGAGGTACAGTCAAATGAATGAAAGGAGTTGCAGCTAGGAGCCTAAGGAAGGGACGCTGCAAAGTACCTTAAGTAATGCCTACAGTGCACCGCGTGAGGTGCACTGACGGCACTGCCCTCCTACTCTGAATTTCAGTTCTCCATCATTCAATCTCAATTTAGGAGAGACTATGACGTCAGCTATGACGACACATCAGCTCAAAGGAGAACCGAGTTTCAATTATTTACATACTCGTCAATTAGAGTCAAATCAAAGAGAAGAAAATAAAACAGGAAAGCGAACACCGTCGACGTTAACCAATCAATAGCCTTCGGCGATCGCGAATAGGGGAGAGAACCCACCAGTAATCCGTCAAGGAGATTATAATTAACAGTCAATTATACCTTCGGTAATCCGTAAATGCAGTTTTCTCGAGTGAAATCTCATGATGACACTTTCATCATACAAATGTTGTATGATGAGAGCATCCTCATACAACTGTTGTATGATGAGAAAATTATAATACAACTGTTGTATGATGGGAAAATCATCATACAACTCTTGTATGATGAGAAAACCATCATACAACTTTTGTATGATGAGAAAATCATCATGCAACTCTTGTATAATAAGAAAATCCTCATACAACTGATGTATGGTGAGAAGATCACCACACAACTGATGTATGATGAGAAGATCATCATACAACTGATGTATGATGAGAAAACCCTCATACAACTTATGTATAATGAGAAAATAATACAACTGACTATGATGAGAAAATTTATCATACAACTGACGTACAATGAGAAAATCATCATACTACCGAAAGCACCTTTGAAACGTCTTTTACATAACAATAGGACAGGGGTCCTTACTTCCTCTTATATTCAGCCCTCGACCGGATTTTGTGAAGCACGCTCTCTCTCTAATTAGCGCGTTTTCTTTTGAATACGTGCTTGATTAACCGAGAGAGAGAGAGAGAGAGAGAGAGAGAGAGAGAGAGAGAGAGAGAGAGAGAGAGAGAGAGAGAGAGAATTTTCATACAGAAAGGGCTTTGGGGAGGAAAAATGCAAATACGTAGATGGAGCCGAAACCTAAAATTCTCGCACGGAAGAGATGAAAAAAAATATGCTCTCTCAAAGGTTCGATGGGAAATAATGGGCTAAGGGGTAAGGGGGGCTATAGGGTAATGGGTAAGGGGTAAGGGGAAGGGGGAGGACTATATGGGATGACACGAAGAGGAAGGGGAACGCAAAACAAAGCGAAACCACCTCTCCTTCTTCAGGAGACAAAGGAGATCTTTTCTGGTATGCTAATGAACTTTTCCCTTTTCCCGTTAACGACCAAACCCTCTCCCTGCTCCCCCCCCACCCCTGTTAATTAAAAAACGTCTCTCTCTCTCTCTCTCCCAGGCGACCCGGAGCAAGCAAAGTCATGACACGATCCGTAAAACAGAGCGGAGGAAATCCATAAAAAAATAAGGTGAAGAAGTATAAAGCGTTCTCCCGGAAGCGAGGTATTTCAGATGACCATTTATCATTCTTTCTCTTTTTCTAGAAATAAATCAACCGCAACATAAGAAGCAAAGACTGTAAGTCGTCATTATCGCATTTCATTGGGTCTTGGGAATATTGTAAATCATAGGATCAACGACTTGAATACGTGGTATACACTATTTCTCACCGCCATGATATATTTGACAGGTAACACTCAACACGTGTTTATAGGACTGTCTAGAGGTGGAGTACCCTGTAATTCTGAAACAATATGTTATTTATAGGTATCCGAGACTCCAGAAATTTACTGTAAACAAAAACTTTACACATCAGCACTGAGAGAGAGAGAGAGAGAGAGAGAGAGAGAGAGAGAGAGAGAGAGAGAGAGAGAGAGAGAGAGAGAGAGAGAATACGATTATTAGAGGTGTCAGAGGCTCCAAAACGAAAATTATAATTTACTGTACAGAAAAACGTTACACATCAGAACTGAGAGAGAGAGAGAGAGAGAGAGAGAGAGAGAGAGAGAGAGAGAGAGAGAGAGAGAGAGAGAGAGACTCCAAAACAAAAATCATAATTTACTGTAAACAAAAACTTTACAAATCAGCACTGAAAGAGAGAGAAAGAGATAGAGAGAGAGAGAGTCCAAATCCCACCAACAGCAAAATCCGAAGGACTTTTAAAGAGAACACCTCGAAACAGGAAATAAAGACCTTACAGTGATGTCCCCCTTTGGAGTCAGACAAGGGGTCACCAGACGTGTTTTGGATGAAAATTGAAGGATTAAGGATCATGAAGAGAAACTCCCAATTCACCCAATGTGACGTGAACTGACCTCCTTCCACTTCAACCCTTCTTCCCTCCTCATCTTCTTCTCCTACCTATTTCTCCTTCCTGTCTACCTATCCTGTCTCGAAAGAATCCACGAAGCTTCTTATGCAACGCCTGTCAGGTCAGACTGCCTTCCTTACTTACTTACTGTACTTATCAAGTGAAATCTCAAATAGGAAATGTTGGTGCCAAAGAAAACGTGATCTAAGTTACTTACACCGGATCAGGGGAGAGACTGGTGTAATATATATGAGTAAATATACACCACATAGCCACTGATAAAAAATTCACAAGAGGTCATACTTCTTTTGACAGAAGATTATTATTTGATACTAAAAATCACTGACGCTGAAAGGCAGGCCAATTTAAGGTTTGTAATTAAAACTTTTATTGCATGTGTGTGGGTGTGAAGCTTTCATTATTATTTAATGATGTAACCAACACCCATGTATACACACATATAAAAATATGTATATGTAAATATGTAACATACATGTGTCATTAACTGATTATATGTGCACTAAACTAGAAGACTCACTTTGTCTTCCCGGGTGAGCATTTGAGATTCTTGCATTGTTATGCATTTGAGAGAGAGAGAGAGAGAGAGAGAGAGAGAGAGAGAGAGAGAGAGAGAGAGAGAGAGAATGTTTACTTTATATCATTTTGGAAAGTACGATCTTGTGTGTGTGAGAGAGAGAGAGAGAGAGAGAGAGAGAGAGAGAGAGAGAGAGAGAGAGAGAGAGAGAGAGAGAATGTTTACTCTATATCATTTTGGAAAGTACGAAAGTACGATCTTGTGTGTGAGAGAGAGAGAGAGAGAGAGAGAGAGAGAGAGAGAGAGAGAGAGAGAGAGAGAGAATGTTTACTCTATATCATTTTGGAAAGTACGAAAGTACGATCTTGTGTGTGGGTGAGAGAGAGAGAGAGAGAGAGAGAGAGAGAGAGAGAGAGAGAGAGAGAGAATGTTTACTCTATATCATTTTGGAAAGTACGAAAGTACGATCTTGTGTGTGTGTGTGTGTGTGTGTGTGTGTGTGTGTGTGTGTGTGTGTGTGTGTGTGTGTGTGTGAGAGAGAGAGAGAGAGAGAGAGAGAGAGAGAGAGAGAGAGAGAGAGAGAGAGAGAGAGAGAAATATTTACTTTATATCATTTTGGAAAGTACGATCTTGAGAGAGAGAGAGAGAGAGAGAGAAAAAGACTGGGGAAGGTGGGTGGGGTCCGGTCCCTATCTGTACGTCAATTTGGAAAGGAACCTCACCGTTCCATTAGGAGATTTGAAATGGAGTCAAGCCTCTGCGTCTACTTGGAAATTGAGTAAACATTCAAGTTGACACAAAGTCCTATTTGTTTTTAATTAATTTCCTTATTAAGGCGATGGAAGGCGGGAGAGGAGAAACTGGCTTTCAATAAGTGCATATGAAAATACTTTTTTTTAATATAAATTCGTTCAAAGGTACCTGGGAGGTATAGATCTTTTAAATCTCCTCTCTCTCTCTCTCTCTCTCTCTCTCTCTCTCTCTCTCTCTCTCACAAGATCGTACTTTCCAAAACGATAAAAAGTAAACAATCTCTCTCTCTCTCTCCGTAGAAGTAAACAAAATGAATAAAACATGAAATAACAAATACAGAGAAATGACTGAATAAGCTAATCCAGCCCCAGGTTGAAACTTCGTCACGGGCAATTTGGAAGTGCCAGCCAGTCACGTACTTCGGAAAGTGACGACTGACTTTTCTAGCTAATGACACGGAAATCAAATCGATTTGGAGCGTTGCCAGTCATGTGTGGTTTTCCAGCTGGGAGTCTCGTCTCTGCCACTATTACTAATACTACGATTACTAACACTGTTATTATTATTATTATTATTATTATTATTATTTATTATTATTATTATTATTATTATTATTGCTAAGAAATTCACAATCTCGTGAAAAAGTGTAATAAAAATCCATAATTATATAGTGAACTGTTACTATGTAATATGGTATTTTACAGAGTAATATAGTTTACTATATAATAGTGGATTTTTATTACACATTATTATTACTATTATTATTATTATTACTCAGAAGAAGAACCCCATTCAATTATGGAACAATCCCACCAAAGGAAACCACTGAATTGAAATTCAAGTTTCCGAAAGAATGTGGTTCATTCGAAAGAAGTAACAGAAGGCATTGGGAAATACAGAAAGAAGAGATCTCACTTATTACAAAAGAAAATATAAATTAACAAATTAATTAATAAATATATAAAAATAAATAGAAAAAATGTAGGTTTATTATAAAATACAAGAATGGCTTTAAGGTAGTAACGCATCACATCTTCGCTTGAACTTTTGTGGTTCTCATACAGCATCCTCAGCGAGGCTGTTCCACAGTCCAACGGTCTGAGGAATACAGGACCTCTGGAACTTATAAGTTCGACATCAAGGCGCATTTACTGCTGCAGCTAGAACTGTCATCGTTATTAAGCAGCGCTGAATCCTAAGTAAGAATTACGATTTTCCCCTAATTTACTAAAATTGGTAAACAAAAAAGTTGTTTGACTTGAAAATACGAATACCACAACTGCAATTCGCCCAAAGAAAAACAGCTAGACAATTTATATGTCAATGACAGTTTTGCCATTCAATTTGACATTTAAATGATAAATTTTAAGGTTAACATGTGTCGACAGAAAAAAACAAGTTTAATCCAATATCTGTTCAAGGGAAAGTCAGAATCTGTAACACGAAACGTGACTTTTATATTCTTCAAAAGATAAACTAATTAACAGCAATCGAACTGAGAAACAGCATACACTATCACTATCATATTCAACTTGGAATGGAATGGAATGGAATATAGAATTTATACCAAAGGCCAAGCCCTGGGACCTATGAGGTCATTCAGCGCTGAAACGGAAATTGTCAGTGAAATGATTTTCAAGTTGTAACAGGAGGAAAGCCTCGCAGCTGCACTATGAAACAACTGCTAGGAGAAGGTGGAATGTAAGGTGGAAGAAAAAGAATATGAACGGAGGTATTGTAAAAGGAATAAAAGGGGTTGCTGCTAGGGGCCGGAGGGATGCTACAGAGAACCTTAAGTAATGCCTACAGTGCAACTCGTGAGGTGCACTGGGGGTACTGGTCCCGTAATTACTATTACTGACATTACTTGTTACAGATTAAGTATAAAATACTGACCCAATAATAACAACTATTACTACCCTCATCATCATCACCATAAATTTGATTATTAGTACTATCATTATTTCCTGGCACTCACTAGAGCACCTTTATCCTTATAGAGTAAAAACTAATCCTGTATAAATTCCAACGTTTGGTATTAGTTAACATCTAAAAAAATCCCATGGACAGACAGAGAGGTTAATCAAAGGAACCCATTTCTTCATGTTAATTTAAAAGAATAAAATAAACACAAAAGCGAAAAATTAATGAAAGGTAGTAAAAAAAAAAACTTAATGCAAAGAAGGAACAATGATAATAAATCAAAGAGAAAATAAAAATTGTCCGGGATAAAAATTTCTATAAACTTGGAGTACAAAGGAATGCAGTTCACTAAAGAAACTTTTATGTCAACACCAGAACTGTTCATCAGTCGGAGAGAGAGAGAGAGAGAGAGTCTGGGGAAACGGCAGTACAAGGGAAAGAAGGTAGTGACAAAGACACGTGTTCAAGTGTTCAATTCTGCAGTTTGAGTACAACACAATGCAAAATTAACATAATTAATATAATAAAACCCGGGTTATTGATCGTATGATTACAATGATCATTATCAGTGCCAGAAGTAGCAGTATTGTACCAATAATTGCTATCATTACTTTAATATTCTTACAGAATTCACACTATTAAAAGATCTGACATCATAAGAACTGACTACAGATTCGCATGGCGTGAAATTAAAGTTAAGCTGAAGGTAAATATCCGCAGCCGATATCGCTGAAACTCCTATCTTGCTTCTGATTGGCCGAAGCATTTGAACTGTGACCTCCGATTGGTGGTGAGCAGCACGGGCTTCCGCCAATCACGACTGGCTTCAGATATCAGTTGCCGATGTTTACCGTCAGCTTGGAAAAAAACTGTCAATGGCTGTGTTAAGAGGCATGTTATATAATACACTTCAATCACTTTTATGAATGAACTTGCGTATGTAAATGATGGTCATAAAAACACTTTGTGCTTGCAAGAAGCCAGAATACGACTGAATGAAAGAGATACTTCTGATGTCAATTTGCGATACAAGACCATAAACATTAGCGCCTAAAATAGCAAACACAACTTGTATTTACAGTAATGAGCAATTAACCTATCACGGATGAACGGTAATTATTATTATTATATTATAAAAACGATATGAAAAGTGCCAATTACACAAGAGCACTCCACAATACTCATTAGTTAATATACGAAGATTAAAACTAAATCATTCAAATATATATATATATATATATATATATATATATATATATATATAGAGAGAGAGAGAGAGAGAGAGAGAGAGAGAGAGAGAGAGAGAGAGAGAGAGAGAGAGAGAGAGAGAGAGAGAGAGAGAGTGTCTTTAAAATGTCAGCCTCGTGTCCAAGACATCTTCCGCCTGTCACGGACATCAAGTTATTCACTTCATTAATGCAAGGTAACGTTTGCTACAGTTCTAAAGCATTTATTCAATATTAAATACGTCGATCTGATGCACTGCGATATTCCTGGTGGTAATATATTGCCATAGGGTGACATATACACATAATAAAACACAATTTCTTGTAAAATAAATTAAAAATAAAATTTGTATTTTTCCTAAAATAAGGAATGAACAGGGAATGACACATTTTATTTGTCTGAACAATAACAATAAAAACATTTACAATAGCATTTTTTTTTAATTCCTCTCACCTTAACAAAATTACGGTCATGTTTTTGTGATTTCGAAAACAAAATCAGTTACATCATTAATATTTCTTCCTAACATCGCCAGGATAGTCAGAGAAGTTCTGACTGAGGAAAAAATACTGGCTATCAAGTAGAAGAAAAAATTGTCCATTTTAACCCTCTATTTATGCAACACTACTTATTAAAACTTTAGACTTCTAACGCGGCCTGGTTCCTGCCAGTCGCCGAGCGGAATATTTACCAGCTATCGTTTAAGTTTTTGTTTATGTTTGTTTTTTGTTAATGTCTATGGTACTGACTACCTTTTGCTTTTTTTTTACGGTCATTCCCACGGCGCCCAATTTGCATGTAAACTGGTAGCTACCAAAACTAGAGGGGAGCGGTGGTAGTCTTCAGTTTTACCCAGTAGTTTTCTAAGAATACAACTTGTACATAAAAACCACGCGTTTTTATCTAAATACCCACTTTTAAGATTATTTTAGTGTACCATATTCTTAGATACAGTTCGTTCTCTTTAACGACACTGAAGCACAAGACAGAAAACGTAATGAACGCGTCTAATAATGTTTAAATAAACTGCAATATATGGTCAGAAAGTTTAAATTTAATAACTGCAAACCTGATATACTTTAGAATACTTCCCTTAAATAGTTTCAAAGCCATAATTATCAATAGAAATATGTCTTTTTGATGCCTTAAGTCTTTAAGTCACCCTTACAATCTATTTGAATTACGTTTTCTACATCAAAAAATAACCGAATAAGTTAATGGGAGACTGACTTAAATAGTCTCCCAATAAACTGGACCAGTTCCTGTAGTTATTTTATTTAACATTCAAATCCGATGTTACATCATATTTAAATTAAAAAATATTACTCAGATAAAGGCGTTCACGACAAGATATACTTTCTATCACGGCTGATGGTAATATTGTATTTCGATTTTTTCGATACAAAAATGCCTAGTATTACTTGTACTGTTTATTTATGACACAAATTTGTATTCCATTCTTATTATACAGTATTGATCTTTAATTTTGCTTGCAAAAACTGCATAACCACTCATCAAAGACACGGGTCTTTCTATTACATAAAATATTATAATAAAAATTTTAATACTGTTGCCACCATTTGAAAAATATCCGAATTACTGTCTGACCTGACTCAAAATGAAGCGTGAGAAAAGATGAATATATAAATACCGCAATATCATCTTGGAAAAATGAAATATAATACGCCAATGGATTTCTACAATCTCCTCCTGAGGACGTATATACTTTTCTTCCCTATAATACCACATAAGCGAGCTTGGTCACGACGGATTTATACACCTCTTTCGAGAGCGTTCGAGTTTTCTCAACCATAATGCGATTACTTGGGTTTCATGAATATGGGGGGTGTGTGAGTAATCCGGAAATTTAATAGTGCAACGTTGGCATTTAGAATTTCTCCTATTTATTAAAAATTTTGTCATTAAAAATTAAAGAAGTTTGAAAGACCATGAAAATTAACGAACACTCAAATATCCACAAGTTGCAGGAAATTAATAACGAAGTTATTTGGATAATTTTGGTGATTTTGTGATTGCTAATGAACACCATATTCTTTGGAAGCTTGAATTTCAAGTCAATGGTCCCTGCGGTGGGCTTGCTTCATATGAATTGGGTTAATCTTCTGAATAATAATAATAATAATAATAATAATAATAATAATAATAATAATAATAATAATAATAATAATAATAATAATAATATTCTTTAGAAGCTTGAATTTCAAGTCAATGGCTCTTGTGGTGGGCTTGTTCCATATGAATAGGGTTCATCTTCTGAATAATAATAATAATAATAATAATAATAATAATAATAATAATAATAATAATAATAATAATATTCTTTGGAAGTTTGAATTTCAAGTCTATGGCCTCCGTAGGGGGCTTGCTTCATATGAATTAATCTTCTGAATAATAATAATAATAATAATAATAATAATAATAATAATAATAATAATAATAATAATAATAATAATAATAATAATAATATTCTTTGGAAGCTTGAATTTCAAGTCGATGGCCACCTTTGGGGGCTTGTTCCATATGAATAGGGTTCATCTTCTGAACAATAATAATAATAATAATAATAATAATAATAATAATAATAATAATAATAATAATAATAATAATAATATAATAATAAGTACAGGTATGTCTAGATTCAGGTATTGACTGAACCATGACCGGTCAAACCATTAGTTTTTTTAGAAGACTTTGTGAAAGAAACGGAAAACAAATAAAGTAAAATAAAAAAACACGAAAAAAAAGCCACGCCTTACCGTTATTGTGCGTGAGATAGGCGTAGACCACGTTGACGGCGTCTTCAGCAGACAGGGTGTCCCAGAGGCCGTCGCAGGCCAGGATGAGGAAGTCCTCGTCGCCCTCGATCTCCAGGGACTTGATGTCGCACTCCGACGACACATAGGGTTTGTAGTCCGCATCGCCTGCGGAAACACGGAGGAGTTAATAATATTTCCTGTTAATGGCGACACCTGAAGGGTTTTGCTGTATCTTTAAATGGTTATTGTTGTTGTCAAATGGTTGTATAATATTACCATTTATCAATATTAAAAATTAAAAAATTAATGTATTCATGGTTCTTGTTGTTGTCAAATGGTTGTGTAATATTACCATTCATCAAAATTAAAAATGAAAATAACCAAGAAAAATAGTGTATTCATGGCAAAAAGAGGAGGTGTATTCATGGCAAAAAGAGGAGGTGTATTCATGGCAAAAAGAGGAGGAGTTAATAATATTCCTTATTAATGGCGGCACCTGAGGGGTTTGTAGTATCTTTAAATGGTTCTTATAGTTGTTATATGTCAGAGTTTGTACAATATTACCAGTAATCAATATTAAAATCAAAATAACCCCTTGAAAATTAATGTGCCTGTTAATTCTTTTTTTTTGAGGCATTTCATATGATATAATTCTCTCTCTCTCTCTCTCTCTCTCTCTCTCTCTCTCTCTCTCTCTCTCTCTCTCTCTCTCTCTCTCTCTCTCTCTCTCTCTCTCTCTCTCTCTCTCTCTCTCTCTCTCTCTCTCTCTCTCTCTCTTTTACATATGCAACATTAAATGAGGTACTGGATATTACTGAGTAAAGAACTAAAGAATTTTTTGTAAACGTTTTAATGTTGATTTTATGAGAATAACCAATATAAACTGGAAATAAAGATCTGAATTTGAATTTCTCTCTCTCTCTCTCTTTCTATAATCATGGTGAATCATATTTCTTACATTAGAAAGCATAGATTTATAGGCTATTAAGCAGAAAATAATTTTTACATTATGAAGTTAACCTTTGACCCAAACAAAGCAGGAGGTCAATTACCATTACAAAGAAAAAAGACCAATTAAAAACATAAATAATAAACAAATTACATTTTTCTAATAGGTCAATTACGATTACAAAAAACAGACCAATAAACATGAATATCACGCAAACTACATTTTTAACGGCTGCATTCAAAAAAATTATATGGACCACTACAAATTAATCCCAACCTTATCCTGATCTAATCCACCAATTTCTTCAACTTCAAACCATCTTATCACAAACTACTGTAATTCCTTCCAAAATAACGGCCTATGAGTTTTTCGATCACGTACAACGAGTTCAATCAACGGTGTGGCCGATTCCATCTCGCAACCTTCAGGTTACATAAAAAATAGGTACTGTAAAATTCCACGCTAACTGGTTGACATGATACGCATGCTTACCTCTTATTCCGGTCGGTGGACTTTTTCTCCTTTTTTTATCCAGCTTTCTTGCGTAACAGTAATGCAATGAGAGAGAGAGAGAGAGAGAGAGAGAGAGAGAGAGAGAGAGAGAGAGAGAGAGAGAGAGAGAGAGAGAGAGAGAGAGTTCAAATCCTTATTTCCAAATTACACTGGTTATTCGCATGACATTGACTCTTTACTCAATAATATCCAGCACATCATTTCATGCTGCATATGTAGAGAGAGAGAGAGAGAGAGAGAGAGAGAGAGAGAGAGAGAGAGAGAGAGAGAGAGAGAGAGAGAGAGAGAGAGAGAGAACCATATCACATGAAACGTCGTTAAAAGAAAGGTACATATAACAATTCACTCGCGACGCTCTTATTACTAAAAAGAACCCCATAAAGCCATTCAGTAATTCATAACAATTACATGACAGTCCGTGTAAAAATAAAAGAAAAATTACAATTTTAGGTTCACGACGCCCTCACACAATCACCCGGGGGCGTGTGACAGGGCAAAGGGAACCAAAGGACACATCACTACTTACCTATTGCCCTGGAGACTGCCAGTTGGCCAAGGACTCTCCAGGTGCCTTGGATATTGATGACGCATCCGCCCATCTCCTCTACTCGTTCGCGTTCGACCTGAAATGTTTGTATAAAGGTTAATTATTAAAGCAAAACATAATAACACACACACATACACATACATATATATATATATATATATATATATATATATATATATATATATAAATACGCAAATAGAATTACCTGTAAGTGTTCTTTATAGGGTTTAAGCCTCACTTCAGCAGTTATAGACTACAAGTACTGTGATCTCTGTCTACTGTTAAATAAATCTGTACTATATAAATAAACACAAATATATACATATAATATATATATAATTATATATATATAATAAATATATATATATACACGTGCAAATATACATAACTTTCAACCCACAAAACTTAACCTTAAAAATGTAAACACGACTGCACTTAATTTGTCGATTTTCGCCAGCTGATAAAAAAAAATAAAAAACTAAAGCCAAGTTTTGAAATCTCCACTTTCTCTCAACAACGATTAGAGCGTCTTGCAAATTAGTACCGCCGCAGCGAAGGGGAATCTTACCATTAGTTTCAAGGACAAACAGAACCATAGGAATGTTTGTGTGTGTGTGCGTGTTTCTCGCTAGACATGCAATTATGCCTAAGATATCTTCCAAAATGCTTTCCAGTCCGACCTTCCAGGATCGACGCCTTTTCTCATTTTGGAATGTTCAAGGTCCAAACATATCACCCTTGGGAATGCCTATAATAATGATTCTTCGCGCGGTACTGCACTAACCACCGACTGCGCTTAATTCCTATGATATCCAAATGTTTTTAACCAAGGCTGTTTCTCTCTCTCTCTCTCTCTCTCTCTCTCTCTCTCTCTCTCTCTCTCTCTCTCTCTCTCCTTTCAAGGCCACTGTGGACAAACCCCCTCCATGAAAAATACCTGAAATATCTGCCCGAGGGGAAAACTGTTTTTCCGACCGATGTGAAAGGGTTCAACGCAGGATGTCACGGGTAGAAATATGCAGCTTTCACATAATAAATTAAAGAAAATTACCATGATAATTTTGTTAGCATGGAAACCTACATCTGTATCTACCAGCTTTCTTATGTATGAAACACACCAGCCATTTTTGGCTCTTGCAACAATTTAAAAAAATATTACGCTAAACTACAAGTGAGGGCGTTTTTGGTTAATAATTTTTACCAAAATTTTTTTAGATCAGCTAAAAGGAAGTAGTCAGAACGTTTTGTATTACTAATTTCTTTTTCTGATGGCCAGACTTTTGTCAAAAAAAAAAAAAAAAAAAAAAAAGGAAGCACCTAGGGACAATTGTAAGAAAATATTTGGGCTCTGAATACAAAGTCTCGCTGTCCAACTTCTCGATTCCCGAAGTCCTTTATTCCTCCTCCCACCGTTGGACTGTGAAACAGTCTCCCTGAGGTTGTCATGCAAGTGGAACTTGAAAGGTTCAAGCAGCGCATTACTACCCTAAAACGATTCTCCATGTATTTTAATCATTTGCATTTTTATCAATTTATTTATTAACTTCCTAATTTATTTTTCCTTTTTTCTAATAGCTGATTTCTTTCTGTATTCTGCCTTACCTTCTGTTACTTATTGCTAATGAACACCATATTCTTTAGAAGCTTGAATTTCAAGTCACACTGGCCCTTGTGGACCATATGAATAGGGTTCATGTTCTGAATAATAATAATAATAATAATAATAATAATAATAATAATAATAATAATAATAATAATTGGACAATCAACCTTCTAGAATCAAGAAGGCCATTACAATAAATAACACCATTAAACTGATAAAATACCAATATCGAAGTTGTTCTTGGCCAAGCCAATATCAATAAAACAACTTTACTAAAACAGAGTTGCAACATTTATGCAATTCCTTTATTCACAAATTTTCAAAATCATTTATACTAGGCCAACACCTTTCCCCTATGTGAGAACATCCTTGAACGTCTATAAAAAAAGCGAGTGAAAATGCTTATAGGATTAATTAGAAAAATTATCCTACCAAGTGTAATATACGGTGTGCATAAAACGTAATCTTCATTAATGTATAAAAATCACGAACTTTTCGTTCATTTTGATCCAACACAGCTTTTTCAGTCGAGAAGCTTTTGGTAAATTTTTACTTGTATATTATTATAATATGTATAAGCAGAATTTACTAAACTGCTAGGGGTTCTGCACAATGTTTCCATGGAAATAGCAAACGCAACAAAATATTTGAACTGGAGCACATGACACAGACGATCAGACAACTTAGGAAAATTTAAGGAGCCCTTGTAATCGTTATAGAAAACGGACCAGCACCACGTTTCTCTTTATGGTAAACTAACCTATTCGCCGCACAGACCAACTTGATCGTCTCATTTCAACATGCATCATCATCACAGCCTCCTACCTCGAGTGGCGCAATGATCCTCTAGTGAAATTCTGCCGCTCGTGTCTTTCCTGTGCTTTCTCTTCTACAAATCTCCACTCGTCTCAACCCACCACTCTCACAGTTCGAAGTATGTCTGGGTCTTCTAATTCAAGTGACCAAAATATTCAAATGGACACTATCAAACACTATCCTCACACACTACTTGCTAAGGACATGTCCAAGCTACTGTACATATGGAAGTTGAATAATTTCCCTTAGGGTATAATTATTCACATATACTGTCCTCGTATTTCTTATATAATCTTCTTTACGGATTTATTTCAAAGCGAAAAAATCTTTTAGATAACTGTTTCATTCGTACCATGAATCACGTCCGTTTCGTTATGTAGCTCATAGCAGACTTATGCATAATTTTAATTTTGCGTACAATTGAAATCTATTTCATACGAAATGAATTAAATAGGATTATACAAAATGGGGTGAAGATCGAAATCTCTCTCTCTCTCTCTCCTATACGAGACTTACACAATTTTATTTCGTATACAATTTAAAACCATCTGATACGAAATTAACTTAGGGGCTATACAAAATGGGATGAAGATAGAAAAATTTCTCTCTCTCTCTCTCTCTCTCTCTCTCTCTCTCTCTCTCTCTCTCTCTCTCTTCACTAATGCACTGCTGGAAGAAAATATTTGACGAAGAAAGTCCCAAACCCTATCCAACATTCCAATGCGAATAATAATAGACAATTCTTCCTTCCAACCCGTAATTAGGGAACAAAAGGTGCGCCCTGAGGGCGGACAACCACTAATAAAACGCCCTCTCCCTCCGCAAGCGTCCTTAAGCCCTCAGGATTCTTGGACATGGAGCCTTTATCCTATTCTCCTTCAGAAGGATACTTTATGGCCGAGTGATCGCACCTGCCTCAGGTATATCAAATCCTTTTTTTTTATTATTATTTTTTATTTACATTCAATGAGAGGACACAGTTACCTAACCAGAACCACGATTCGTCGGAACGTGATTCAGTAATCAGAAGCGACGTATCATAAAATTCTTAGCTTGTAATGAATCAAGGGAGAATCATAACTGCAAGAATTTCAAGGTCACTATGCCAAATAAGCAAAAACTACAGAAAATTAAACGAATCTTCACTTCCACTTCTAGAGAGAGAGAGAGAGAGAGAGAGAGAGAGAGAGAGAGAGAGAGAGAGAGAGAGAGAGCTCATACCACGAAATCATTTCAGCACGAGTAACTCTGGTAATCATTACCACCAACACCAGAAAGAATGGAATTTGCGTAACAAAACTGAACCTCCCCTTACATAGTAGTTAGCTAGGTCTCTCTCTCTCTCTCTCTCTCTCTCTCTCTCTCTCTCTCTCTCTCTCTCTCTCTCTCTCTCTCTCAGGCTGATTCATCCCAACAAGTTCATCTTAGTTCATTTGTTAGCATTTCGTTAAAAAACATAAAACTAATGAAATCCATGTATCCTATAGTCAATTTTACTTGGCAAATAGTGCATATATATATATATATATTTATATATATGTGTGTGTGTGTGTGTGTGTGTGTGTGTGTGTGTGTGTATTTCCCCTATTCTAGTGTAAGAAAGCGACAGCTGAAACGTTATTAAAACCAAAGTAATATATTACACGTTAGCATCAACTACTTTTACCCAACAATAATATTTTAATTTTCCTTTCTAAAAACACCAGAACGCAATGAATACTCTCTCCACGAGCCTTCAGCTTTATTTAAATAGAATAGTGAAACACAATAGCAAGTCAAGCTTCTTGAAATGTTCTTTGCCATCGCACTGTAATTTTGACTGTCATGACCATTTCAGTCGTAAACGGCACAGAAACATACCACTTGTCTTTGGTTTTGGATGCTGAAGAACCAACTAATATCTGGCGCTCCAATGTTTACAAAATTCCACGTAAACGAAAAGTACTGCTACTATACTGCCTAAAAATGGAAAACTGCAGTATCTGCAAAATTTTAGAAACTGAGATCTGCCACCTACTGGGCTCGCGAAACACCAATACACAAGTTACTGCAGTTTCAGAATGATTCTTCGATGCTTTCCACGAGTATTTAGGGGGTTCCATTCGCAGTATCTGCAAAATCAGTAGTAAGGGAAGGGAAAACTGCAGTAAAATTATCTACCATTTTTCTCAGTTTTTATCTTTGCAGATACTGCAGTCTTCCATTTTAGGGGGCAGTATACCACTGCAAGTTACTGTCTGCAAACTCAGACCTCACTGTTGATGCCAGTATTCAAGGTTTGCTATTTTACTGTTATCAAGAAATTTTTCAATTCCTTTATTTTCTTTACGGCCCGAAGAGTGTAACAATGAATCCAAATGACAGAAGTTTCCATGTGTCTTTGAATCAAGCGAAGGACATCACAGGTCTTCCGTTTACTTGCTGCGCGTGTCTGCGCGCGCTCATGTTTCTTTTTACGGAGTGAATCTCGTTCTGATCAGTACTTTAGTCTGAGCGTCATATTCGACAGTGACCGTCACAGAGAGAGAGAGAGAGAGAGAGAGAGAGAGAGAGAGAGAGAGAGAGAGAGAGAGAGAGAGAATGTGGGTTGGGAGAGGGAGTTGGAAAAAAATAATTTTGCCCGAGCATTGCGTGTTAGTCAAATTTAAGAGCTAAAACTTTTTTCTTTTTGAGAGAGAGAGAGAGAGAGAGAGAGAGAGAGAGAGAGAGAGAGAGAGAGAGAGAGAGAGAGAGAGAGACTGACTTTTCACGTAAAGTCTCAGCCTGACATTGACCACATATATCCGTATCCTGAGCATATTGAATTACGTCAACTTTTCTAAACCTCTGGGACCTTCAGAAGTAAAATGGTTTTCCTTTCCGATGACTTCAGACGAGCCGAATGACCAAGGTAAAACGGCAACTACAAAGACATCCTTACACTATAACAATTCGACTGTTGACAGTCACACGAGCGGGGAGTCAAGGCTTTTGACAACAAGATTTCCAAGAGGTTATTTTGTTCACTATCATTTATTTAGATTCTCCAATGGCGAGTATCCCTACAAACGAATTCCAGTATGTTATTTCTTTAATATTAAAATATGTTTATTTTTACTGGAAGTGAATCTCACTGCAAAGAACTGGCTTTCAGATATAAGAGGAACCATTCAATATTTTGAAGAGGTTACTTAGTACACTACCGTTTATTTAGATTTTCCAATGGAGATTCTCCCTACAAACGAATTCCAATATGGTATTTACTTAATATTCAAATATGTTTATTGTTCCTGAAAGTAAATATCACTCAACAGAAGTGGCGTTCAGATATAACAGGAACCATTCAATACTTTGAAGGGGTTACTTGGTTCACTATCATTTACCGAGATTTCCCAACGGCGAGTCTCCCTACAAACGAATTCCAATATGTTATTTCTTTAATATTAAAATATGTTTATTTTTTCTGGAAGTAAATCTCACTCAAAAGAACTGGCGTTCAGATATAACAGGAACCATTCTTTATTTTGAAATCGGTTATCAAATAATCAATAAGTACAGAATACATGATTACGAATTTTTCTAGCGACAAATCTCAAATCTCACTCGTAAAGTAATAAACAGAAATTAAGCGTTATTACATCAGAGACGGACAAAATAAATAAATAAATAAAAAAAAAACACAAACACACACACAAAAAGAAAACTGATAACCTAAAGAATATTCCAAAATTGATTTACTTCACAAACATTACTTTCATTTCTCTAATGAAAAACCTCACTAGTAAAGTAATAAACAGAAATTATGAGCTATTACAACAGAAACGGGAAAAAAAACACACACACACACACACACACACACACACAGAACCGACAACCCAATCTTCTCTAAACACTATAAACAACAATAACAAAACCCCGCCCTTGGGTTCTAAGACCTTACCGGTAGTTCGGGTTTGTGGGGCTCCACCATCCTGACGGGGTTCCTTCGTCGTACGAGGAGGGCCTGAGAATCCCCCAGCCACGCCACCACGAGCCGCTTCTCACGGACGAGAGCCACAACTGCCGTGGTGCCACCTTTCAATCTCTGCAAGGAGAAGTGTCAGATATTATTTTAGTGATAGTTGAACAGGTAAACAGTATAATAAATATATAAATAATTATATAAATGAATGAATGAATGAATGAATGAATGAATGAATGAATAAATAAATAGTTATTAAAAACGAGTTAAAATAATTTAATATAAATATATACATATAAAAATAAATCAAATTTAAATATACAATATACATAAATAAATAAAGGCATTAAAATGAGTTTAACTAAAAATAAATATATACATATATAAATGAATAAAGGCATTAAAATGAGTTTAAATAACTAAAAATAAATATATACATAAATAAACAATGGTATTAAAAATGAGTTTAAATAACTATAGAAATATATATATACTGTATACATATATAAATAAAGGTATTAAAAATGAGTTAAAAAACATGAACATTAAAATACTCGACAATACAAATCACAAAAACATAAAAATGTAGAAATTACAGAAAGAATTCAGTCACAGTGTTACTCAAACAAAGTAAGATTAATCAAACATTAAAAAATGATAGAACTTTAAGCAGAGAATTTGGTCTAAAAGCTACTGAAAACCTGAAGTTATTAAGAACGTACACATAAAATAGAACCGAAGCAAAAAAATTATTAATAAATAAACGAAGATATCTATCGTGGTTAACAACCGCCATCAAATCACGGAAGAGAAAATTACCATCCATCCTCCTGATGACACAACAAGTAAATTACAGGAAAACAACAAAACAACAACTCACAGTCATAATAAGAAAATACCTCACCTTCAGCCAATTACGTAGTAAAAATAAAAAGAAAAACAACGTTCAATTTTTGAAAAATAAAAAAAAAGTGATTCTTCACGGTCTGTCACTTGAATTGCCATATAAAAAAAAACTAGTTAAAAAGAAGGAAAATAGTGGGTTTATTATTAACAGTGGAAGGAACAGCAGAATCCGGGAAGAAATAACAAAGAGCAAGTTGCAATGATCTTGGAAAACCAGGAAGGCCCACGGCTACGCAACATTCTGACCTCTTCAAAATGATTGGTAGCAACCAATTAACCTTTATCAAGCCGCTATTTATCTATCTATCTATCTATCTATCTATCTACCTATCTATCTATATATATATACATTATATATATAGATATATATATATATATATATATATATATATATATATATATATATATATATATATATATATATATATATATATATATATATATATATATATATATATATATATATATATATATATATATATATATATATATATATATAGAGAGAGAGAGAGAGAGAGAGAGAGAGAGAGAGAGAGAGAGAGAGAGAGAGAGAGAGAGAGAGAGAGAGAACGCCATTGATTTTGTTGGATGAGTATAGAGAGAATTTGCTGGAATTTTTAATTACATGATCAGCTGTCTATTCAATAATAATAATAATAATAATAATAATAATAATAATAATAATAATAATAATAATAATATAATAATAATAATAATAATAATAATAACAGAGAAAATATTCACTGATTAGCCTTCTAACATGACAATTCACATCGCTACGCACCTATATTCTCAAGAACACCTCGAAATATAAAACACAAAATTCCAAGAAAGAAAAATATATATATATATATATATATATATATATATATATATATATATATATATATATATATCCAGCCCATGAATTCAACGAAATCAATATTTTGCAATATCCAGCCTATGAAATCATCAATGGAATCAGCTCGCATGTACAGAAAAAAGACAGTCTGTGTTTACTTGACGACAGTCTGTGTTTACTTGATGAAAGTGACAGTTCCAGTCTCCACTCTGATCGACACCTCCAACTTAATGACACGTATATTTGTCTCAGCAAAAGCAACACGTAACATATGATCCAGGATCACTCGCAAAACCGCGATACTTAAGACAGCGATTGAGCACCGCGACACCGCAGCAGCAATGCTGTTCAGGAAGCTTGCTTGGATGCTGGTCGAATTTCCCAGCTGGATGCTGTGATCATCTCCTGACTGGACGCTGGCAAACTCTCCGACAGAATCTCAGCTAAGAGAATCTCCCCTAAATGGCTGATGAATATCAATTTTTATATGCAATTTAGGCCAAAGGCCAAGCGCTGGGACCTATCAGGTCATTCAGCGCTGAAAGGGACATTGATAGTAAAAGGTTTGAAAGGTGTAAAAGGAGGAAAACCTCGCAGTTGCACTATGAAACAACCGTTAGAATAAGGTCGAAAGTAAGATGGAAGAAAGAATATGAATGGAGGTACAGTAAAAGGAAATGAAAGGGGTTGCAGCTAGGGAGTGAAGGGACGCTGCAAAGTACCTTACGTAATGCCTAAACAATATCCCCCTGCGGGAGGCTGTCACTCAGGTGTTTACAGCGCATCCTAATGTACACAGACCTTCCAACTACAACCTGACACACCCTCCCAAAGGACAACTGTAAGCAAAATTCACACAATGCGACTTCCGGGTAGAACTTTATCTTAACTGCTCACCATGAATGCACACCAAACACGTTTCAAACAGGATGTACCCAAATTATCTCAACAATTACCCGGGCCGTTTAAGACCTGGGTGGCAAAATCAGATTATTCTGATTCTTACAAATGATTTCCTGCATAAATAAAAAACACTTCAAGGCCACACACACACATTATCACTGTTAAGTAAAGGAAATTATCATTTTACAAAAATTATGCTTTTTTTTTCAGCCAGCGACCCATTCGCAATCAACAATAAAAATATCTGTTTATCATGAATACAAAACCTTTTCACCAAAACGAATAACTAGCTCCTGTAAATATCTTGTAGAGTAAAAGAAGCAGAACAAGCAATATCAGTAAATGTCAAGTATAAAAAAAAAGTAAATTTCGGCGCAATAGAGTTTTCTGTACAGCGTATAATCAAGGCCAACGAAAACAGATCTATCTTTCGGTGGTCTCGGTATAATGACGTATGAGCCGCGGCCCGTGAAACTTTAATCACGGCCCGGTGGTGGCCTGTCCTATATAGTTGCCAGATGCACGATTATGGCTAACATTAACCTTAAATAAAATAAGAACTACTGAGGCTAGATGGCTGCAATTGGGTGTGTTTGATGATTGGAGGGTGGATGATCAACTTACCAATTTGCAACCCTCTAGCCTCAGTAGTTTTTAAGATCTGAGGGCGGACAGAAAAAGTGCGGACGGACAGACAAAGCCGGCACAATATTTTTCTTTTACAGAAAACTAACAAGTAAAATAAAGTCCACATTTCCAGTCTGGAACTTCTGACGAAACATAACCTACTCATAAAATTCCGACATGACCCCCACCAAAGCAATAACAGCGCGTATAATTCGGGCAAATAACTACGACAAAAATCAGCTTATCATATGATCAACCTCGTATACGCTTACGAGCGCGCGCACGACATGCAAATAGATAGTAAAACAGGACGCTTAAATATATACAAGATAAAAAAAAGTATAGTGTATCCGTGGACTTTTATCAAAAGCCTTGACTAAACGACAATTTCGAATCGTGCTCCACAATGACAGGAAATCATTATATGATCGTTAAGCGCAAAATACGATCCTCCATTAACCTAAGAGGAAGGCTGACAATGGGTATTTTGCCGTAATTGCAAACCCGTATTTCAAAATTCCCTTTTCGAAGTCATCCTTGAAGTGTTCTTCCCTGAAAGGTTGATTGATTTATAGATTTTAGGCATACATGCGAAGCACTGGGGCAACTAAGGCCAATCAGCGCTGAATCGGAAATTGACAGTGCCAAAGTTTGAAAGGTGTAACAGGAGGAAAACCTCAAAGCAGTTGCGCTATGAATCAATTGTTAGGAGAGGGTGGACAGTAAGATGGAAGAAAGAGAATATGAACGGAGGTACAGTAAAAGGAATAAAAGAGGTTGCAGCTAGGGGCCGAAGGCACGCTGCAAAGAACCTTAAGTAATGCCTACATTGCGCCGCAGGAGGTGCACTGACGGCACTAACCCCTTACGGGATCTCTGAAAGAGCAGCGGCAATAAACTTGACGTAAAAATGCTCTACACGGTTTTGCGTCAGTCATCTTTTAATCAATCAATCAATCATTCCCTGTGGCATCCACGGGGATGCACAAGGCCTCGATGAACTCACGCCACCACATTCTGTCCTGGGCTAACTCCTCAAGATCTTCCGAACACTGGTTTCCCGCCTCATTGTCCTTAACCAAGTCTCCTTTGGCCTACCTCGACCCATCTACCAAGGGCAACCCACCTTGGTGCATCTTGTACTATTCCCTGTCTTCTATACACGTGGCCTAACCACTTCCAGCGTGAGAAACTAACACACTCATCGACCGGCTGCACTCCCGGTACTTCTCTAGTTCTGTTATTTGATATCCTATCCCTCCAATAAAGTTCTAATATTCTCCTGAGCGTCTTATTTTCAAATGCTAAGAACTTATTATCGGAAGTCACAGTACTGTACCGTGAAAATCATCTTGACTTGTTCATATTGTTTTTACATATGAAAATGAAAATGTTCATAAATCACTTGAGGTTGGTAAGCTGTCAGTCAATGGACACTTTCAGAGACTACGATTAGATTTCAGAAGATTG